>NT_177064.1:0-25075 GCF_000188095.3 Bombus impatiens | reverse complement strand
AAAAATTTTTTTTTTTTTTTTTTTTTTTTTAACCGATTTTAAGTTTCACTGAAAAATGTGCTTTTCTTCGAAATTTCTTTTTCTTCTATCTACCCCACTACAGAGTTTCTGTTTACATTGGGATTTCATCGTTTCATCGTCGTTTCTACGTTATTATTCTCTGATTCCACAAATGAAGAAGTTTCTATTTATGTTCATTAATCGTGTTTTATAATTTCATTGTCATTTACGTTATATTATTTTCCGATTTTACGAATAGTCAAGATTCTCTATCTTCGTTAAGATTCTGTAATTTTATTGTTATTTTTACATTTTTATTTTTATTTGTATTTTATACGGATGAACGATTATAATACGTATTTTGTTTCGAAAGTAGAAACGCAGAGTCAGCTAATCGACTTCTGCGTAACTCTTGGCGTATGCCCCACGGGTTTCTTGGTTCGATGGATCGAAGAAGAGTCGTGGCTGCACGGTTCGCTGGGGTCGCAGCCCCAGTAATGGCTCTGTCGTTGTTCTCCAGTGTCAACAAAACATTGCTAATGTACCCAAGCCAACACAAATTCACCCTAGCCTCACCCTCGTTGCGCCACTGTCAGCGCACCCTCGTCTTCGTACCACGATAAATCGAGGGCTGCCTAGAGAAAGGAACAACCAGGAAAATGGAGGATCGGTTGCCTAGAATTCTCTTCCTGTAACTATCCAGCCATTGGAAACTCGAATCATATTTTTCCTCTTTTCATAAAATTTTCTTAACAATTTTTTTTTCATAAAAGTTTCTTAAAAATCTAATTACAAACATCTAATTGATTTAGGTCTTGGATCGCAGAGAAACGTTAATTGTTTCGAATTCATTTTCTACGTCTATCGATCGATTGGAAAATTCGATATCCTACACGGTTGTTCCTGAAAATTGTCCTATGCGTTTTATTCGAGGTTCTCTTGAAAATTCGAATCCCTAAAAATTCTTTCCAACTTTCTGCATTCTTAGAGAATTAGTTCCATTGGAAATTGCTTTTCAACATTTATAGATCCCGTGAAAATTCTAATGTTAGTTATCACGTGATTTCTCTTAAAATATTTCTCCGCTTCGGATTCTTAGAAAATTAGAATTTCTCTCCGATATTTATCGATTACCCAAAAATACGAATTTCAATCTCTTACGTAATTCCTGCCAAATAATTTTTTTAGCGAAATTGATCGAGGCTTGGGTAACCAATTGGAATCGACGATATTAGAAATATTTTAACGATAAATTCGATTATGTACAAACCGGAGATGCTTACTTCGAATCTCTCAATCTGTTCGTTAGTCGTATGCATCCTTAATCGTTCTCAATTGCATTGATCTTCGATAACCGATTTTCTCGTTCTATTTCTAGATACTTTGACGGACATTCTTTCATAAGTATTCCATCAAGAATACGAGATGTTCTTGTAATCATTCTTCTAATCCCATTACGATTGATCGTTATAACAATAGCCGTCAGTCTTACATTTCTCTTTTCATTTTTCATTTCCTTCTCATTTTTTCCCCCGTCTCTGCTTGGGGGATAACAAATTTACCACTTAAATACTTCATTTATATAGATAAAAATATAGGTTAACTTATCAGGTTAGGTTAGCTCACAAGTGATGGGGATTTTTTTGCTGCCGCATTTGGTAAAAACAAAAGCTTATCCATCGGTAAATAACCAATGATGTATTTTTGTCTTATTTTCTACGATTCAATGGCATTCTTTTTTAAATCAAATTTCTGTCAAACTCTATAGCGAAGGTTAGTCGACAATAAAAATTCGAAATCAACACACGCCACGCGTTTTCTATAGATTTGGTTCTGCTAGGGAAATTAACTTTCCCCAAGATTGTTACTATTGAAGAGACATGTATTTACTTTAATTAGAAATTTAAATGTGGATAAATGCGAGTACATAATTTAACTATATTTAAGTTTTATTTCATATATTTTGTTGTGCCATTTGTAAAAATATAGACTTTCATAAACGTCATACTCGTCAAATTACCTGATGTATTAGAATAATTAATGACAAATTAATTCCATCGGCCACAACCATGATCGATAATGATAATTTCATCGTTTAAAATAATTCAGTAAATCATCGATAACTCGGTAATAACGAAATAAGAAAGTTGGACTTTCTTTAAAATATTATCTCGATTGTAAAGCGAATTAAAGAGAAGTAGCTATATAGAGTAGTAAAAGCTATAATCAAAAGTGTCGGATTAAACGAATTAAAAGTAAGCAGTAGAAGCCGAAGGAAATATTCGTGGAATTTCTTCAAAGCATTCCTTCCTCGAAATGTTTGACGCTGTTGAACCTCCTCGAATATTTAATGGCGTGATAAATATCCTAGGTTTTTATTATTCCTTCTATCCATCGGATTATCTGCATGCTTAAAATCTTAGATCAGATATTCTCTGCGAGTACTTTGGCCGCGTTTTGTTTGCAACACATTTAATCAACGTGTGTGGCTCTATTTACGATTTCCACGAATTAACTTTATAATCACCCTGTATAGTTTCATGTGTCACGTTATTTATTATTACTAGATCAAGCTACGATATAGTTTATCAGCAGGGGCGAAAAGAAATCGGATGAAATCGATAGAAACGTAAATTGTTATTCCTCCAGGTGCAAAACCATTTCTTTGTTAATTTTAGTCCTAGTTCTATAATAATTTCGTAACGCGTATAGTTTTATCTCGTTCTTAACGTTAAAATTAATACTCCACTTTCAGAGCACCGGTTCTTTTCTTAGGAAACGCGTAATCTTTAGAATCCTATTACCTTTATTCTTCTTGATTAATTATTTCTCTTCCATTATCTATATGATTCTTGTTTGAGAATGGTGAGCGAAAAAGACTGGTAGGAACGATAGGTGCATTTTGACTTGGATCTATTAGTAAAATTGTTGGTCAAGCTACTTAGAGAACTGTCAGTCCCTTGGGTTGTTCGTGTTGTTTGCTGAGCTTTCCTATGTAAATCTTGCCAGTCTCTTTTGACAGAACTTCCGACTTCTACAGGTCAGCTGGTACTTCGATTCGTAAGCTATTTTTTCGATACCGCAACGCCCATCAATTTAGGAATTTCTTAATCGAACAACTTTCAATTTCTAAATCTTCCGTCGATTAAAGCTTTCGAATTATTTTATCGGTTGTATCCGTACCGTTGACTTGATTAGTTAAAATTATTTCCGATTAAGTTGAATTAAAATTAACACTAGGACTACCGGGATAGTCAAAATCAACAATACAATATTAATTTTATATATCTTTAACAGTATACTACTTTTGGGAATTTATATAATTCTTTGTAAAACATTTCCATTTTCGTTTATTCAGTATCATTGTCATACTTTGATCATCAGTAACTCGAATATCAATAATCAATGATACAATAATGTAATATAATATGATAAACTTTTCTCGGTCAAGAAAATTCTAAACAAATTTCCGCAATGTTTTCTCCATCTTCACGCACAGTATGTGTAACGTGTAATATGTAATTCAAATTTAACGATACACAGTGAATAATTATAAACTCAGTCTTATTTTTAGGGTTTTCAAAATATCAGAAGAAAAAGTGACGAAATCGTTTATGTAATCTGATATTATAACATAAAATAAAACTGAAGATACAACAAACAGAAATTTTCTTCTTTCGAAGTCTGCAAGATATTAAATATTACACTTTCAAACTTGTGTTTTCTACTATGAAAAGATATAAACTCAATGTTAATTTTGTTACGTTTCCATTCAATATTTACTGAATTCCTCTTTATTTTTGATTACTCTTGTTTGCTATACTATGCACTAACTTATTCGAAGCTTCGTTTTCAGTATCCACTTACGTGAATTTTATTCTTCCTTTTTTTTAAATTCAACGATATTTTTGATAGGTGGTTTCCCCAAATCGTAAACTTTTCTTGCTAGAATTTAGCTGAGGTTCTCCATCGGGTTCGAATCGCCCAATGCTAGTCATCATAACAATTCTATTTCAAAATCTTGAAATTACATTTTTGTAACTGCTGTACAAATAAGAGCATCGTCTTGCCCAGACATTGTCTCTTTGTCTTCCATTTCAGTTACGAAAGGCAATAATTCCTGATGCAACATCCCTTCGTCATATCCTATAGCGTTCAATCTATCCTTTGCGAACATCTCTTCACTTAACGTATTCACTCATAATTGATGGTTTTTTGAAAATGTCGAAGAAATAACACAGAAAATATATTCAAGTCTATAATTATTCACACAACACTATGAATATAGCATGAATATAGTATGATCGGTGGTTTCTTGGAAATATTACAGAAATAATACAGAAAATGTGTCTATTATTATTCACACAACACTATGAATATAGTACAACACTATGAATATAGTACAACACTATGAATATAAGGCAACACTGTGAATATAATACAACACTATGAATATAGTACAACACTATGAATATAAGGCAACACTGTGAATGTAATGTAACACTGTGAATATAATGCAACACTGTGAATATAATACAACACTATGAATATGATATAACGCTACGAATCCCTCCAGGTATGATCGGTGGTTTCTTGGAAATATTACAGAAATAATACAGAAAATGTGCCTATTATTATTCACACAACACTATGAATATAGCATAACACTATGAATATAGTACAACACTATGAATATAGTACAACACTCTGAATATAAGGCAACACTGTGAATATAATGCAACACTGTGAATACAATGCAACACTGTGAATACAATGCAACACTGTGAATACAATGCAACACTGTGAATATGATGCAACACTGTGAATGTAATGCAACACTGTGAATATAAGGCAACACTGTAAATATGATGCAACACTGTGAATACGATGCAACACTGTGAATATAATACAACACTATGAATATAATACAACACTATGAATATGATATAACGCTACGAATCCCTCATCATTCATCATACACGTCATAAGTTCGTCATTATCTTCTATTCTTTCTCCTTTCTGCGCGCACAGAATTACATACACATCATCGGAAAGCTACGCACCCCAACCAAAGAAAAAACTAAAGCTAGAGTATTAAATGTCCATTATTCAGACTTAATTAAATCGTTCCATCGAGTGTCGTCGCATAAGTGGAAGATGGAGGCGCATCAGATTGAAGTGGACGACGATCGTGGGGTGTGTACGTAGAGTTGGTTGGTTTCGGGAAGGGTGGATGCCACTTCCCGGATGTGGAGGAGGACAGATGGGGAAAAAAAAAGGGAATGGAGTCGGTGTCGAGAAGGGCGTTACGAAGGGGGACACCGACGACGGTTGTCGGTACGTTGGTAAGGGTTGGACGGTACACGGGGGTGGCTGCGCCAATATTGACTCTTTCTGAAAACCGAGGACCTCGTGGTGACAAAGAGGGTGGCGCTACTTTACCAAGCCTTTTGTGCGCCTTCAACTGTGGGCATGGCGCCCTGCTACATCGTCCAGCTCGAATCATTTTAGTTTACTGAAATTGTATTTTCTTCGAAAGAATAGTTCGAGTTAGATGTATCGTATTTATGAATTCTATAATTCCTACTATTATGTTTTATTTTGAAAAAAAACACTGGCAGTCGTATCTACGAATTTTACAAGTTTAATCATTTAGCAATTACAATTATATTTCTTGCGACAGCGTAGGGATATATGAATTTCATTTTACGATTCTTCCAGTACGATCGTTTTAACTTTATCTTCTTTTAACTTCTCACTTAAATCAACCAACCTATTATCGTCTTTATCGCTCCGGCATATCTGGTCCGAGGGTTGCCGAAGAACTGAAAATGTTGCGAATTAATTCGTTTGTTGTATCAGAATGTATGTAACTGGGTCGTCGCAGATTAGTATAAGCGATGTTTTTACACTATTCTTTGCTACAGTCAAACGTTAGTACTCGTTTTCTACGAATGTCTATTTTACCGCGCATAAATGAATCCGCTTTGTCAGATTGTATTTTCGTTTTCATATCCTCGGAATTGAAACCAATTTCATAAACAATTAAGTGTATCGTATAGATGGATAGCCATGGTGTAAAATAATTCGGCGTAGCGAAAGGACTAGAGAAAAGCAGACTTAACGAAGGATGTCACATCAGAAGCTTTTGTCTGCGCGAAAATTTAAGAGCGTCAACGTGTTCACTTGTTTCGCCCATATTATCCTTTCTTTTATCATGTACAACGGGTTAATGGCGCACGTATGCATGCATGGCGATTGAACGACAGAGCGAACGCTCGATTACGAGGTTCATGATTCATCCGGTCTCAGCGAGAGATGAGCGAGCGTTCGCGGGTATATAAGAAGAAAGAATAGGGCGAGGTCTTCGACTTTGATGGAAGTCGATCGGTATCGAAGCTCGACATCGACTTTGATGGAAATCGATCACGATCGTCGACGTGTCGAGAGTCGCGGTGTCGACCCACGCTACTGGCTGCGGCCAGCAGCCCAGACAGGCCTATAACAGGCGTGCGACGATTCATCAACGCTGTCCTTCGGCCATGTGGATCCAAAGTCTTTTAGGCTCCAGCCTTCTTACTTTTCCACGGAAAAGCATCTTGCTGCTGATTCTTTCCCGTTTTCCCTTTTTTCTTCTTTTCTTTTTTTTTTTTTTTTTTTTGGAAATCTTAATTTGCCAATTCAATGGCGCGTTAGTTAATTGGGAGTGATAATTTGAAGAGGCAGATTGATTATGCGAATCCAACGTGGAGCTTCTAGAATAGAATCTTCGCTGATACCTTTTTTAAAGAAAAACATCTTGCTAGTGGTTCTGTATCGTATTTCTTTTTTTTGGAAATCTTAATTTGTCATCTCGATGTTCTCTTAGTTCATTGAAAAATGATAATTTGGAGAGGTAAATTAATTACGTGGATCCGAAATGGTTTAGGATTAAGCTTTCGTGGATACTCTTTCGTAAGGCTAAATATCTCGTTTCTGGTTCTTTTGAGTATTTTGCATTCTGCTAATTACATAGCACGCGGTTCTTTAGTTAGTGATAGGTGTTAGTTTGGAAAAGTACATTTATTTTACTGGATCAGTTTTCGATCGTTTTCATTATTCTTAACAAGCCATATGAAAACTAACTTATCGATTTGATGCTACAATACCTGGAACAAAAATAGTTACCTACTTAGGAATGCGCCTAGATTCTCGACTAACGTGGAAACAACATGTAACGCGGCAACAACACACGCGCAAAGAGATTGTCCAGATCAGGATCAAAAGGGAAAATTATGTATTGGTTGGCCGGCAAACGTGCAAAATTAAGCGCAGATAACAAACTTCTCATCTACAAAACGATCATCAAAACCCATTTGGGAGCTCTGTGGCTGTTAGCATGGCTGCTAAAAGCCACGCCGCTAAATTAGAAGCTCTACAAGCTACGTATTGTGCTCAGGCAGGACCATGGTAAACGCGTGCCGTGGTATGTGCGAAATGACGCACTCCCCAAAGATCTGAATATCAGCTCAGTCGTTGAGGAAATTACACGTTTGAGTGACAAATAGAAAACCAGATTAGACAATCGTTCTAACGACCTAGCCAAGGAACTGTACACAGTCGACCTATCTAGAAGACATCCTAACGACCTTCTCCTGCAATAATAAAGCAACTACGTTGCTCACAAATCTGCCACGCTTCAAATTGTTGTACGTACGGATGCTGTCTCAAGAGACGTAACACGTGCGCGTTATATTTTCAATTATCGGTAAGAAAGATTTCTGTGGAATGTGTCAATAGGACAAATTGCAAGGTTCATTGGAATAGAGAAAAGATCTTATCGATTTATGATAATCTTCGTTCACGCATGAAATTACGTAATTTACGATACGTAAACGAAAGAAAGGAAAATGGACGGTAACGTACGTTTCTAATCGCATTCTTCGCACATTGCCGACGGGAAGCACTATTCTGCGTCTTATTTATTATAATATGTTAACTACTGTAAAATAAAACGGTAAAAAGAAAAAGCAATAGATGCTACAGACAAAGTGTAATGAATATAACGTTATATGCTTCAATAATAGGGAACCGTTATCAATATTTAAAAAGCTTTTTGAGAACATTTTATTTAATAACGAGGCAGCGAGAAATCGGTCTGTTGAATATAGCGCGGATATTTGTGCAGATGTGTCGTCAGACGTACCAAGCGATGCCGAAAGTGGAAATAATATTAGTGATGGTGGCAGTGAAGTTGATTTTACTAGGAATAGAAGCACACTCGTCCTTTGCGAATGTTGCAGCCGGTTAGCGAAAAACATGACGAAGACCTTTCTGTATCTTACATATTTACAATGTATCTAGATTTAACATATAACATAGATTTATGTTATTATTATCAAATATTACACTTGTTAAATGCCGTACACTCGTTTGAATCTCTTCAGTCGTTTATTAAATCACTGAAAAAGTACGTGGGAATTCAGACTACACGCTTATCGCAGAGCATCTTATCAGAGCGCGTTGAACGTGTTAGAAAGAAATCCTATCGGAACGGATCCATCGATTCAAGAAATAATACACGCACAGGAAATAAAAAGGAAAACAAAGAAAAGTACAAAATGTAGGGGACAATAGCGGCCGGAAGTGGATGGTAGCAGTTGCCGAGAAGAGAGGAAGGAGGGTTTCGCTGCGCAAATAAAGATGCGTTCAGGTCAAGCGGCGGGTAGACACTCGTTGAAATCGTTCTCGCGATGCCGACGTCCCCGAAATAGCTACGAATACTGCCCGCGTACCATTGCCTGGTTTACGGTTACAGCATGCACGGTGCCTGGGCAACGCGCTCTGCGTATCTGAAACCAGAGATCCCATCTCGTCACCGTGTCTCTCGTACGCGCAACGACATTCACGGAACCGTTGCACGAAAAAGGCGACTTGGAAGTCGCACGCGCTGTAATTCCGCACTCACGGGTTCCGAATTCTCATTTTTCATTGCCACTCGGTCGCGCTCCCGTGGTCCCGTTTGCGAATCCTGTTTTCACGCCAACGGCACTCAACGGCGTTAGTTTTAAAAGGCGAGAGGGAGAATGGGGCATCTGGGAATTCTGAGAATCTGCGGCGGCGGCAGCAGATGAAACATTAGGATAATTAGTTTGACGAGCAGCGTATAGGAAATTAGGAAAGGTGAATATTTTTAAGAAAATATGGTATTATTCCTTTTTATTTTTATTTATTAAATTAGTTGATTTTATTTATTTTGTTATTAGCTTTATTGGATAAATTAGTATTTGATGTGTCAATGGGAGAGATATAGAAGTGTGTGGAATGGTAGAAAGAACAGGACGCTTTGGATTTTGAGATTTGTCCCAGAAATTAGAAAACTTGGAAATTTAAATAGCGTTGCTTAAATTGGGTTTTATGTGTTTGAATACCGTGACGAGGAATCTGGAAAAGCGACCATTTTTAGGGAAATAGAGAATATTGGGATTGTGCATATTTGATGTTGGAGGGGAGAGAAGAATTTGTGGAATAATAGAGAAATAGATTTAACGAGAGACGATTAGAAATGACGAGGATAGAGATGATCTTGATTTTGAAAACTTGTTCCAGAAATTAGAAGTTGTGGACGTTTTTGACAAATTAAATATCCCTAATTGATTTGGAAGGGAAACTGAAACATCAGGATAATGTGTTTGATGAATATTTGTAAGGAATTTGGAAAAGTGAACATTTTTAAGAAAATAGGGAATATGGTAATATTCCTTTTTATTTTTATTTATTAAATTAGTTGATTTTATTTATTTTGTTATTAGCTTTATTGGATAAATTAGTATTTGATGTGTCAATAGGAGAGATATAGAAGTGTGTGGAATGATAGAAAGAACAGGACGTTTTGGATTTTGAGATTTGTCCCAGAAATTAGAAAACTTGGAAATTTAAATAGCGTTGCTTAAATTGGGTTTTATGTGTTTGAATACCGTGACGAGGAATCTGGAAAAGCGACCATTTTTAGGGAAATAGAGAATATTGGGATTGTGCATATTTGATGTTGGAGGGGAGAGAAGAATTTGTGGAATAATAGAGAAATAGATTTAACGAGAGACGATTAGAAATGACGAGGATAGAGATGATCTTGATTTTGAAAACTTGTTCCAGAAATTAGAAGTTGTGGACGTTTTTGACAATTTAAATATCCCTAATTGATTTGGAAGGGAAACTGAAACATCAGGATAACGTGTTTGATGAATATTTGTAAGGAATTTGGAAAAGTGAACATTTTTAAGGAAATTGAGGATATTGGGATTATATGTACATATTTGAGATTGAAATAGGAGGGATGGGAATTTGTAAAATGACAGCAAAATAAAACGATTTGCGATTCTGCGATTTATTCAAAATCTGAGTTTTGATTTGTCCGAAGAATAAGAAAACAGAAATTTCCAGGAATTTAAATATCATTAATCGATTTTAAAATTAACATTTACTATCAGATGCAACATTTACTGCACCTAAATGACATTGAAATTCTTCAAAGAAATTCTGCTTAACCTTTTACGTGACCAATCGAAGAGTGTGACAAGGTGGTGTGATTCGCTTATGTCACGTTGTTCTAAGAAAGATAAGAATGACAAAGGAAATAGACGAGAAAGAAAGATTGACGCGTCATAGGTATCCTGCATTTCTTGTTTCAAGCTAAATCACACGCACGATCAAACATCTTGAAACATTCGTTTCTCACTATCGTTTATGCCTATTCTCCTACTTGATAAAATTCTATCTTTTATTTATAAATAAAAATTCCGAAAAAAAAACGTTTCATGGAACGATTTTGCAAATTTTTAATCGTCTCTTCCGTATTAAACAATCACGATGATCCATTAAATTTTTTATTTAATCCGTTAATCCGAAAACTCAAAGAAACCTGAAACACTCGCGCGACGAAACATCAGAAATAAACTTCACCTAAATTCTAAACCCTGTACCATTAATCTCTCGAAAATCGGAAATACAAAGCGAACGATGCAAGCTTCATTTATAATTCACGCCGGCCAATTCAACACGGGTACAACTTCAAAGAGCAGAAACTGCCGGTGTTGAAAATCTCGTGGCCACCACTGAATCATCTTTTGGAACGAAAATTTCGAACGATACGTAAGAAACATCCGGGCAAACCGAATTCCGATGCGTGTTGCACCTCGACGTCTCTCGTGTTCCATTCATTCGTTTCCCTCGCTACCGTTTCGTGTAGATTCTGTCGCGAGAAGAACGTCGCGCGTATAAATAGCCCGCGTTTTCACGTTTACGCGTCTATTCCTGGCTGACGAATTCGCGTTCTTGCCTAGCGGTGATTTCTCATTCAGATTTCCGATCTGGCTCGTTACACGTGAAAAATCGTCGTCTGATTGTTTCTGACTACGTTTCGCCAATGATAGATAGCTTAATCCGTGCATTCAGGTTTCATAAAGTTTGAAAAATGCACGAGCTAAACGTGAAAATAAATAATTACAATAATTTTACGGCGATAGAACGACGAATAGTTTAAATTAGTCTCGATAGACGATCAATTTTAATAATTGCGTGTAATTAATTACGTAGTAAGATTTAATAAGTACCGAGAGCAATGGCGGTAATTTTGAAATGTATCGGACCGCCTGGAAAGTTCGTTTCGATTTTCAAGAAATTTGGTCCTCATGAAAGATCATATCGAGAGGTTTTTCGCTGTTCTGGAAGGAGGGGATATTCAAGTTACATGAAAGATGGAAAAAGTTTATGGAAAAAAAATGGCACCTGTATAATTCGATAAATGTATATCGACAACGAATCAAGTTGTTATTCTCGTTAACAAGAATATTTAATATATTTAATATTATACAGGGTGATTCTACGCGAAAAAAGAAGTCGAAAATATAGAATAACAATTTTTCGTTCGAGGCTTTGTTTTCGAGAAAATCGACTTTGAATTTCCGCTCGGTACGCGTGCACTTTATCGCGTCTCGTTGTAACGGATCTCACTGTAGATCGTTGTCTCGATGGAAAAATTAAAAATTAAAAAAAAAAATTCTTATTCTATATTTTCGACTTCTTTTTTCGCGTAGAATCATCCCCTTTCCGCTTGTACCACCAGTTACCAACCACCCTGTATATCGTAGAATCTATTTTAAAGAAATTTCCTATGATACACGTATATTAAATTTTCATAAATCTACCGTAAAAGTATCGAAGACACTGGTACATATCGTAGGTTCCTTGAAACCGATAAGATTGCCAACTCAGCTTTACGATTCTTTATCTTATCCAGTAAACTGATACACTTATTTTAATATCTAACTTAATTAGCGTACACAATGCGTATACAGGGTGATTGGTAACTGGTGGTACAAGCGGAAAGGTGGTGATTCTACGCGAAAAAAGGAGTCGAAAATATAGAATAACAATTTTTCGTTCGAGGCTTTGTTTTCGAGAAAATCGACTTTGAATTTTCGCTCGGTACGCGTGCGGTTATAACGGATCACATTGTAAGTCGTTGTCTCGACGGAAAAATTAAAAAAAAAATTTTTATTCCATATTTTCGACTTTTTTTTCGCGTAGAATCACCCCCTTTCCGCTTGTACCACTAGTTACCAACCACCCTGTATATAGATAGTTATATGTAAATGAAGAATGGATGAAGCGTAGTAGTATATCTATAGATATATAGGAGTTTAATTTTCGTTTGGTTTTATGTTTATAAATTATATAAAACCAAGTCCGATTTCTAAGTTATCAGGCAACACCCAGTAAATACGATATGATACTTTGAAATTGTATGTGACACTAATTTTACAGAATAGAGAATTATCCAGAAAGAAACGAGCAATGATATTCTGAAATTATAAGTGACACTCTTGTTGAAAGACACATTTTAAATGAACAAAAAATTACATACACAAATTAATGAATCACCTTATACAGTACACGTAGTATATGTATCGTTATACAGGCGCAGTTCGTTAGAATTAGTAACACGTCCAATTATTTCCCAATATCGAGGCAATAATTCAAAGGTAATTTCGTATCATCACTGATAACGATCGTCGATTTTGCGGAGGATGACGATGGCCGGATAATTTTTACTGTCGTTATTTTTAATCATTTTCTCGTACGAAAAATGTGACACGCTAGTGAATAACGTCGAAACGGGCCGAAAAACCGTGGCGCGCGATTTTATGGCATCAGCATGGTCTCGCCGTTTTAAACGGCGCTGAGATAATGATCGAAGGCGCGGCTCGTTTTATTAATCGGCCAGTTCGTAAATAAGCTTCACTTGGAAATTCCGTAACCGGGCTTCTCCTCTCCATTGCTCGAGCGAAGTCAACGAGATCGATTCGTTCAGTTTCCAGAAACAGAAATGGCCGAGAACGGTTCCATGGATCCCATCGTGAAGAAGATTCTATCTTACGAGGAACAACGTCCCTGGCGTTGTTCTTAAGGTCACCTCCTGACCGCAGAATTCCCTAATAATTCAACCACTTTTGACGTTAAAGACCATGAATATTAAACAGTTAAAAGAAACGTGGAGGATGATCATAGTAACGTAACATAACTCACGAGAATATTCATATTACTACAAATATTCAATTTCGACGTCAAATAAAGAGTAAATAACATTAGTTAGGAAATTGGTATAAAAAGATTCCGACATATATACGTAGGTTAAAAAAGATAACCTTGGACAATTATTATATACATACTTAGAATGAAAGCGTATTGTATTATCAATTATCTCGCGGATTTATTGTAACTGTAAATAGAAGTAGTGCAGATCACTATCATTTAGCAGCTGCTCTCGCTCGTATTCGGTATTACCAACAACCCTAAATGCAGATGCAATCTCGAAAATGAAACTTAACCATGCCTTATGTCTTATGGCAATGTAATCTATATAATGTTGAAGGAACGAAATTAATATATGTACAACCTTCGAAAGATAAATTTCCAGCTACCATTAGACGTTGCAACGCTGCTGACTATTCCGAACATCAAAGCGTGTCTTCACATTCTAAGCTTCTTAAATAGTTGCAACTCGTGTATCTAGGAGAAAGCCGAAAAAAAGAGCTTCATCTCACTGTGTACTTTCGTATATAAATATCCAGTTATACTACTTTGTAATACTATACAATGTTGGAAAATTCTGTTATAATATATCGTTATGATAAATTTCTTACGAAGTTTTTCTCAATAAAGAAAAAAGAAAATATATTTTACCAAAGTACAGAGATCTAAACTTGATCTATACTGATAAATCATTGTAATAAGTGCGCTAGAAAGAGAAACGGAAAAGAAGAAAAATAATCGGTGAATAAAAAAGAAAGATAGGTTAGCGTCAAATTACATATACCTATGAAACATGTACCATGTGACGTAGCCACATGCCGTATGTAGCGCTGTCCATCAGTCCTTAGTACGCATGCGCACTGCTCCCATCGAGAAGAATCGCGCGGTTAGAATTTATTAAAGAAGAACGTGTGATTACCGTGTGTACCGCTCGCCACGAACCCTGACCCCGCTCGTTTGAGACGGGGCGATACCGTGTGGTGGCTCGAATAAAGTGTGCGACAACGCAGGGGCGACAGAGCCGATATAATCCGATTTTACGAGGCGGCCCACGAGAGAAAAAGATTCAACGAAGGGGGAACGAAGAAAGCCACGAAGTAGGTGCGACAAAGAGGGCGAGAAAGAAGGGAGATGCTATCTCGACCCCGTGCTGCTCTCTCCCGAGCGATATAAACTTAGACGCGAATTAGTGGAATCGCGCAAGCCGATACCATCTCATTTTGGCCGGCTAGCGAATAACGCCATAGGAAATTTATCGGGAAATTAAATTACGAATTATGCTAATCCGACTGAATAGCCCTCGGCTCTTTCTTTCTTTCACTGTCTATATATGTAAGAATGAAACGGCGATGCCGTTCGAGTGGTTACTGACAGATATGATCGGTCTATCGATACCGTGAACGTTGTGACTTTTGTTTATAATATATCTCGTAGAGTTTTTCGAAATATGTACGCGCGAGATGTCTCGCGTGACAGCGCCACCCACTCGCAATCATCGACCACCATCTATAGAATCGTATCTCTTTTATTCGATATCGTTTGCTCGATGAAAAACGACGCTCGAATATGCTGCGATAAAATGGATTACGATGAACTGTAGATATATGCACGATGTTGAAATACGTCCATATGTCGAACGTGTTGAAGAGCAGCTGATTAAGGATGGGCATAATTTTTAGATTTGTCAACCTAATAATGATGATGGACAAAAGTACAGTTCACTATAAAGTCATAGAGTATCATAAGAAAGTACGTACACATCCACCTGAATCTTATAGCTCCTTTTATGATCAATTATTAAAGTTAAGCTAAATATTTTAAATGTCTTATACATACTATATTGTAATACTACGCATCTGGCTCTTTTTTGTTTATTAGCCGGTCTCTCTTTCCTGTCAACTGGATAACTTTTTAAACAATTATGAGGAACAACGAAACAGCGGAATGAACATGAATAAATTGATACATATTTTATTTTTTATTGTATCATGCTTATCATATATGAACACCGTGTATATATGGCTTGTTAAAAGACGTTATTAATTTCTACGATGAACGATATACAGTCTACAAAATGTTTACGCATACGCAAATGATTACTTCTTATTCGGCTTTGTTTTCTATCTCGTCTTTCCTCATAGAGACTTTATTGTAACATACATAACGTAATTCTATACAGTCAACGATCATAGCGTTCAGCATTCTTCGTTTGCGCGATTGTCAACAATCGTCGGTGACTTTTTCCACGATCTATTTGATTACAGGCCTATAAGACAGAGAGGAATTTCGAGGGCGTGAGACGTAGTGCCGCGTCTCCAACGATCATGAGTGTGGCGTCTCGGCACGGGACACGCGTAAACGTTGGCCGTATATCTTCGCGGCGAATTAGAAAAGGACGGAAAATGAATAGAAAGAGCAAAAGACACGAGGTGACCAGTGGAAAGCCGACTAAAAGCCGAGCCAAGAGATCTGAGATTTCGGCTTCTATTCTGGTCAGAGATGCGATCCGATTGCGCTCGCCGTCGCGTTAGAAACGCGAGACAATATTATTAGACCGTGTTGTGAAAAACAAAGAAAAAGGGGAACAATCTCTAGCTAACGGACATAACGCCTGCTGTTCATGTTCATACAGTTCAATTACTACTCGAGTCGAGAACTAAATATCGGAAGAAACGTTTAACCTACAACTGACCTTCGCTTTCACTCTATTTTTATATTTTAACGCTATGACGACCGGCTACTAGTTGCAAAAGTCATTTTTATTAGTAGTCAGTTGCGTCTTTCAATGATTAATAAGACATATTATCTTTCAGTAACTTCAGATAAGTATCTTATTTGCATGTAGCGTCACCGATCTTAATTACATTAACTTATTAAGTACACCAAAATTAAGTAATCTACACATTCACGGTTACCAATGATACCAATTAAATATTGAAATAAAATACAAGAACTTCAACCAAAAATAATACCTCTCTCGTTACATACTAATTATTCGCAGAATTATCTGGCGCCATAAATCCCACTACAAAAGCCTAACTTACGCCAGAAACTTTCGTGAGATCCAGAATTAGATGAGCGCGTTATTATCTCAGGAGGGGAGATCCTTCGAACGGAGAAGACTAGCGAACAGAGAAGGCTACTTCAGGATTTACTCTGCATGCAGTCGAAAAGGCAGGAAGGCAAGCTTTCCATCGCAGATGAATCTCCATGGATGTAGAGAGAGCAAATTGAAAATCGGCTGGTCAGCTTGTCGGCAGGCAGAGAGAGAATTTTCCCAAGCACGCCAAGGGAAGAAGCCTGTTACTGCTCTCACAGTTTCTCTGGTCTCTAGATCCAGTCCGCTCGGCAGGTGAGCGCGTCGAGTAAGCGCCGAAGAGAAGAAGGGACTTCACCGGCAGCTGATTCCATAAGCAGATAGGAAAGAATTTCTTCGGCCTAAAATAATGGGGATGCAGCCTACCGTGTACACACCGCCTCTGTTTACAAACTTTGCTCGCCTCTTTCTTTGCTCTTGCTTCCTCCTCCGTGGTCAAGCTAACCGCGTCTACCTTTTGTTTCTCTTTACCTGCCACTCTCACCCCATGCTCTTCATGGCGATTTTACCGATCGTGTAATTTTAAGGAAATATTCACCATGGGTTGTTGACGGTTATATATAGTTTCTATAGTATCTGTATCTTTTTAAGGATACGAAAATAACCTTCACGGTTTTGCTTTAACGCGAGTGTGTATAGCGATGAGATCTGAAACGCTTCCGAATCGCTTGGAATCCGGATCGTTATCGAGGCATCCAAGACTCAAAACCTATCAAGATTTTCAAAAGTTTTAAGCCTCGAATTCTGTTCCAATTACATAATTTGAATTTCTCTCGTACATATTCAATATATAGAGAAATATACAAACTGCTCTGAACTACGAAGTTCCAATAGATTCGAATCAAAAACCACAACAGAGAAGCGGCTAATCGATTAAATCTTCGTACTCCTATTTCGAAGTTAATACCACTGATTGATCGATAATTTGGGATCGTTGAATGGGTGACAGAGCGATAACATCGGTAGAGGTAAACTCAGAAGTCCTCACCTGAATAAGAGGACCGAAGCGTTAAAACGCTTTCGGTGTTTCAGAATTCCTTAATCCGGATTACGTTGAACCTGCCACTCGGTAGTCTTCTTCGTTCTATGAGGAACGTGTTACACAAGTGAATGGATATATCTGCTTGTCTTCAACTCCTATTCTTCAACTTGTTTCAGGGAGGCACGAGGAAGAAGTATTTCGATGGCGGAACTCGGACAAAAGTTTTGTACCACAGCCGAGAATCTTGGTTAATGATCATGTCAATGATCGGTTGATCGATTCTATCGCGTGAAACAGATTTAATCTGGGCAAAGATACTGCGACGGAACACCCACCGAGCGTCCTTTATTTTATTGAAAAATATGCAAATCGATCATGAGCGAGATGGAGAGTCTAGATAGACGCCTAGAGGCTATTTATCTCTAGATTTATGACCACGATTTAATCCCTTTTTTTCTTCTTGCAATGCGAATCCTCTGATTTATCGACCTTTTCATTGAAGACAACTCTAAGTAACTGTCTATGTCTTTGTACTTAATTACTTTGTAATTAATTGGGTACCTTATACCCAATAGTATAGGTATAAGGTAAATAATGCACAAAATACTTGATTATACGATAGTGTATCTACTACTGTACTTAATTAAATATAAACTAAACAATGCACAAAGTACTTGATTATCGAATAGCGTATTTACTCATACTTAATTAAGCACAGAATAAATAACAGATATGAAATAATCGGTGATGCAATTAGTGCACAAAATGGTGCTGCAGTTTTGATGAGATCCGATGCAAAAGTAAAATGTACATTGCACTTCGCTATCTATAATTATTCGATATTTCTTAAATAATTTCAATTTAAAACGCGTACAATTTCTAACTTATGACGCAGTCAAGACAGGATTCTTTGTTCCGATAAAGAATCGTATTACACGTAAAATTTGAATATATGCAAAAATTTCCATATAAATCACCGTACTTCCGAATCAGTCATTGAAACAACTAGAAGCCTGTTTTACAAGCTTCAATTAAAACTAACTTCATTTGACAAAATTTAGTAGACGCAAGAAGTGTAGCGATTAATCTCAATTGATACTGGGAAGAATGTTCGGCTTCTCCGACTTGTCACTTCGATTGAACATACTAATTCAAAGTCATTGAAAATCCCCCGCGTGTCCAACAAGATTAACGACGCGATAATTACGAATGTAGCAGTTGTAACGCAGGGGTAACCAAACGAAAGACGAATAGCCGGCGGATTCCGAGCAGAAGAGTTATCGACCTCTGCATAGGTGGCGGTCGCATCGAAATTCGCGGGGAAATGAATGGCGCTTTATCTCCGACTGATCGGCTTGTTTCCACATTGGAATCGTACGGAAGAATTTGCTGCTTCCACACCGCCTGCCAGAAATTCTACGTTTTCATGCCAAACTTTAGTATGTACGATCAAAGAACAACGACGACTAACATCCAATCGTAAATTTTATGTATGGAGGATACACAGCGACGCTCTGTTATTTTCCTAATGCGCATGCGCATACTATTGAGCAAGTAGTTTATTACTAGATTGTGGATCTTTAAAGAAATTCAAATTTTTATAAACATAAGTAAAGAAACATTTCTTTCATTGTTATTATTTATCTGTTATTCTAGAATTCTATTTATATTTTAGAATTATTGTATCGCTTCTGTAAAACGCCGCAGTGATTATAAGCTATAATTTAAAGATATTATATGCTTCATACAAGCATTAGTTTGCAAGTAGTAAGTTTGTAACAAGTAAATATAGGCTGTGAATGTTTATAGGAAATTTAAAGATGCAAAAACGCATATATAAATTAGGTTCGCCATAAATACGAATTTAGTCACTAGTTATATCCATTCTGCTAAATTATAGCACTGCAAGGGAGTAAATAATATCGGGATTGCGATTCGTGCGTAACGTGTTGCATCTATTTACACTATATTTTCTATAATCTGTTTAAATGACTGGATTCCTATTTATATCCTTCTCTAACTATATACAATCGTTTACTATAAACTTATGACCGTCGTAAATTCCTGGTTAATAATGTACGATAAACTTCGTAGTCAAGCTACGCTGAGTTACGTGCGTAAATAAAAATGGCGGCACATTAGTTCCGGTAGACATGCGCAGTACGTCCACGCGCATACCCATGGCACCTATTTGAATCACAAGACTCGAGATGTCTATTGAAAATGATATAGCGCTACGTTTCGCATCTTTTCTTAACTGGAAATATAGGACGTGAAATAGCACAACACAGTATCGTTAAGAATTCTTTATAGGCTCTTCATCGTTTGCGATTCGCGACTCGATTTCGTAGCGAAATAGTTGGCATCGGGGAGACAATTGTATCTCAGAATTTCATGAAACTTCTAACGTCAAAATGTTATTGCTATTTACGAGTCACTATCCTCTCGTTTATCATCATCCTCAAAGCTTCTCATCAGAAGTCATGTATTTCTTATTACAAGAATTCATTTATCACTCGAATGTCTTATCCATTTATTATCGTGCTATGATATAAAGCCAGGCATTCAAAATAAAAGTGGACTAATTCCAATACTCGACAAAGCGATCCTAAAAATCAGAATTCTAAGAATCAGATGGAACAAATCTCCGCTTAGATCCTATTCTTTCACTCTATTGATTGCAAAACGATTCTATTCCCCAGTTTCCTTGATCTGCATTCTGATCCGACATAGAAAAAAATGGGAGAACGCAGTATTTCTCTCTTTGCAAGGTGAAACTTAGTACGAGCAGCAGACACACGGGCAGAGGAGGTGGACAGCACACCACGAAGATCGAAACTTCTTGACGTATATACTTACATAAGTTGTGTTCCAAGCTGACGAGTAACTCGATACCGTTTAAGGGAACGTCTGCGTGTACCGTTGTACACGTACAGTACGTCACACGAAAATGCTTCCGTTGTTGGGATGCTACCACGAAACGAAAACGAGGAAAAAATATGACGGATACAGACGTCGAACGTATTCAACCGAAACACAACGAACGATTTCAGTTCTTTAGTGAAGAATTCAAAAAAACAGACTGCGGTATAAGGAAAAAGATCTAGAGGAGGAGAGGTTTGATAAAGATGACGCGTGGACAGTTCAGTTGTGCAATTTCTTGAAACTAACTTACGATTGCTCACAGTTTTGATTATTACATTTTGGATGTTTATACGAATTATTATGGCACAGATTTGTTTGATCTACTAAATACTATATAAATGATCATTTCGAAATTGAAGAAAATCGTGGTTTCGTCATTTTTCTTATATCATCTTTGTTTTTCTTCATTCAATTACAAATATGTAATCATTATTTACTTGTATAATATATAGCCTACATAACTTGATATAAAAATAACGATGATAATATAAAACACGAGGAACTTGAAATATTTCAACATTAACTTGAAAAATGAAAAAATAGTAGCTAGCACATTTCAACCAAGGGAGTATAATATAATCAAAAACGCATACATAACGTAATTACATACATATAGTGACTGATAAATTATTTGAAATTATACTAATAATACTTTCAGCAAGAAACCTTATAATTATAAAAAAAAAAAAAATGTAGAAGCGGTAACGCGTGAAAGATCACTTACAACAAGAAAAGTGTTGTCCAAAGCAGACTGAAGAAATAAAAAAAAACCACGAAATAAAGCTCATTTATCCGGTTCGGCATAAATCGATGATATACGGCGAAACTTAAAACTTGATTTACGAGAACGTGCTAGATAATTCACGATAAGTCAACCTTGTCGAGGGGATTGGAGAAAGGAGAAAAATTTTAGCAGTCATGACGAATTCGAACGAGATCCGGAAACGCGTGTTATCGACGCAGGAAATTGCATGTTGGATTGTCGAACGATTTCCTTGAATTTGCATCGCGTGTCCGACTAGTTGCACAACAAGACGAGCCTAGGCTTGGATTAGATCTGACTCTCCGTGTTTCTGTTCTGTCCGACAACGCAGTAAAATGCAAACGATCCAGAACGGATTGGTAGATCGAGAAGAGAGAAACACAGAACGGAGTAATAGAGAGACTGGCAAGCTTTTCTATTAGAGACGGCTAGCCGCTATTGCACGCTACATTTGAACTTCATTGTTCGTTACGTTACTTTGGTTTCTGGGCAGCTTAGCCAACGTTCTTCTTGTTTTTCTCTTTCCTTTGTCTTTTTCTCACCACATCCAAGAATACGCTTGCGTCGCAATTCTTATTTAAACGATAGCCGCGTGATTTTTGAGAGTATTGCCTTTTAAACGATTGCCCTAAAAATTCTACAGAAACGTAGCTTTCATTTTCTTTGAAATTTTTTTTAGTTATTTTCGTTGCTCTCCGTAGCGGTTATTTCCATTCATATTCTGACTTCGCAACATTTTTGGCTAACTGACATTCTATCTTGCATCTCGAACAAGATATATTTCTCTAACACGTTACCGTCCATTTCTTTCCTTATACGTCAGAATTTTATTATTCTCACCACGCCCCGCTTGATCATAACCTCAAAGCTCCCAAAACACATGTACGCGAGGCGGGCATACACAGTGCATTCTGGGAATGCGTGCATGAATGAATGCCCCCTCTGTCGCCTGAAGAGAGTCGACAGAAGAAAACGAGGGGGGCTCATCGAGGGAAGGGAGAGAAAGGAGGAGGAGGAGGAAAAGAAGAAGAAGAGCACGAGGAAGAAGAAGAAGAAGAAGAAGCAGAAGAAGAAACACGCGCCCTCGACTACACAGAGAAAGGGAGAACTGAGAGGATTGTTCTTTTTCAAACGGCAGCAGGGACGACGTGTACGCGACGAGGCGGGCCCTTTTTGGCCCTTACGTGGCCATATGTGGCCCCTTCTTCCCTCCGCCTGTCAGATTTGACGTGGTCCTTCTTTAGAAGCGGTTTTTCACCGAGAAGGGGCCCTAACCCGCCTTTTTTGTCCGCGTGTGCCCGAAAATGGCTGAGGCGACCCAACATGGCCGCCCCCTTTCGCCTCTCTCTTCGGCGAAAAAGGGGTCGAATCCGACCGCTCCCCTTCATCCCGTCTCCTCTCCCCGCAAAACGCTTCGCCGTATCAAACGCTCGTCCTTTCCTCGCTTTTTCAAACGCATCCTTTGTGCGGTTTGATAGCTCGAATCAAGAATGTATTCTTCGACGACCTTATTCTACAATTCGAACACGACAGTGCCCCTCACGTGCGCGATGCTTTTCTCCTCTGACCTAAGGAAATTTACCTTCCGATTGTCTCTGTCGGGGATGGAAAAAGAGAAGATTGCTCGTTCGTTAGAGGAGATAGTTTTCGAGAGCGAACCTTTGGAAATTTCTGTTCGGACGAGGCATCGAGCTTCGATGTTGGAGAAGATGGTGACATTCTTGGAGAATGGATTTTGGTGTACATATATAGCGTAATAGTGGCTTTTCCATCGCATGGAATTGTCTATTGGGAAGATACTAAAAAATCAGCGACACGACAAATAAGTACATACTGACAAATACAATAGTCTAACACATATGCGGATTTCTTCGTAAATAAGAAAATCATTTTAACGAATGACTTGGTTCGTGGAATTGAAAATATAAAGAAATGCACGGCCAACGAAATTCAGAATTCAGGGCTTACACCTTATAGATATTTAAATCGCAGGATATCAGTTGCGCCACCTACTTCGCAGGATATTTCCCGAAGGCCGAACTGCCAGAGTATCTCATCGCCATCCATAAAATACAATTTACTGCGTTCGATAAATTCACGTTACATAAAGTCCCTAAGTGTTGCAGGGACTACCCAATAAATTGCCAGATAAACGTTTGAACTTTATCGAGTAGTATGGCACGTACAACGCCAAACATTCCTTATTCACTGATTCATACGTGTCGACAAACAGGCGTCGTCCTGTTTCTTAATAGCGAAATAATTTATCTACGATATTTCGAACAATTCTACTTTCACATACATCTGATACAGTAATCTGTCATATAATGTTCAGTAACCCGTTTTATTTTCCAGAAACAAATGAAAATCACCTCATCGATCATATTTTTGTAACAGCGTATCCTCACTCGAGGACGAGTTACGAAGGCTTATCAGAAGATTTACATGCAAAATCATTCACGATAAATTATATCTTGCAACTAAAAACAAATTTTCTGCCACAATGTATCTGCAGCAGCATTTCCACAAGATCGTAAATCACAATTTCCCAGATCTCATCGCGATAGCAATTCTATTTCTACTTCGATATAATAATCGGTCGTATAAAATTCAGTGGTTTGTTCTACTTTGCAGAAATAAATGGAACACATCGGGATAGATCGTAATCGTCTCGTCGATGATTTTCCGATAACATTACATTGGAACGATTCATGGAAAGTTGTCAAAAGGTGTACCTATAAACGTCAAAATATACGAATACTAAATTCTATTTTGCAACTGTAGACAAATTTCGTGCCACGACAATGTATTTCCATCTGATTTTGCGCTAAATCGTAAATCAAAGTTCCCCTAAAATTATCGAGAAATTTCGATATAGATAATGAACAAAGAAACATCAGCAAATTATATTTTGCAACTAGCAACAAATTTCGTAGCACGGTCTGTCCACGCTTGTTTTTCGCTGGATCGTAATTTAAAATTCCGCAAATTCCATCGCGATATTTTCGTAGAAACAAATCGAGCCATCGTCAACTCCACCATTACGTTGCGTCACGATTTTGCCTATGTTAAAACGAGCAATAGAGGCTATTTCGAGTCAATGATTCTCTACGAATCAACAGCTCTAACTGTAACGACGTCCACGCAGAAAATACGGCCGACTGATTGACGCTAAGGTCGTATTCTCTCGATTCTGCGACGGCTGTGTCGCATAAGCCAGTCCCTAAAACTATTCGTCAGCGAAGAAACGCAATGGCGACTGTGACGTGACTATTCCTTTGATTTTAACGACGTGCCATACATAATACAGCCGTGTGTTGCATCAGATGAGCAACCATATTTAATACAATATAGACTGAGGCCGTATAGCGTTACTTTCTGAAATTCTAACACGAACATGTTAAAATATAATTCGATTATTATACTATGAATCATACAGAGACCGAATCGATAAACGATCGTACGATCGTTTCTAGAAAATTGAAATATCGGTCATTCTAATGAATTAAGCTTTATATTAAATTATGTTAAATAAAATGTTTATCGGGTATTCTGGTAAATTAAAATTGAATAATTTCCAATTTTTTTAAAAGTGAATAAAAAGCCATAGATAGTAGAGACTCTGCAACAATAGATTATTAAGAACTATCGAACTAGTAAATTACAAACTAATCGACAAAATTAATACGAATATACAGGGTGGTTGGTAACTGGTGGGACAAGCGGAAAGGGGGTG
>NT_177063.1:10655-11545 GCF_000188095.3 Bombus impatiens | reverse complement strand
CCACGGTGGCACCGGAATAATAATCAAAGCAAGTATTAAGCACTATGGACTTCCATCATTCCACAAAGACTACCTCCAAGCAACAAACGTAGCAACAGAAGACTGTCATGGTACAATCACCATTTCAGCAGTATACTGTCCTCCCAGACACTCCATCGCCAAAGAAGACTTTGATAACTTCCTGGACACCCTGGGCAATAGATTCATAGCTGGAGGAGACTATAACGCCAAACACACCCAATGGGGCAGCAGACTGGTTACAGTAAAAGGCAAAAATCTCTTAAACAGCATAATAACCAACAACCTCAACTACCTCACCACATACGAACCCACATACTGGCCCACTGACACCAACAAAGTATCCGACCTTCTCGACTTCTTCGTAACTAAAAATATCTCATCAGGACACGTCCAAATCAACTCCTCGGCTGATTTCTCCTGTGATCATTCCCCCGTGATAGCAACAGTCAGTTCAACAATCATCGAGAATACACCTAATGGTTCCATTCATAACCAACACACCAACTCGCAGCTCTTTAGAGAAGTCTTTACACACTCAACTTCAGCCTTAACTCCACTAAAAACTAAGGAAGAAATCGAAGCAGCCACGGAATACTTAAAGACGAGCATAATAAACGCCACCCGCCTCTCCACACCGACAAAGACGTCTATCGGCAAACAAGAATATCCCCAATATATACTAAAAAAAAATAGCAGAAAAACGTAGACTAAGAAGAGTATGGCAGACCCATAGAACATCGGATGACAAACGCAAACTAAACAACGCAACTAGAAAGCTATCCAAAACCATAAAAAATTATAAAAACGACTGTTTCCAAAAATACCTCGCCAGCTTATCCCCCACAGCCGACTCCAACTACTCACTATGG
>NT_177063.1:6693-8876 GCF_000188095.3 Bombus impatiens | reverse complement strand
GATACCTGGGCATGACCCTGGACAGGAGACTAACGTGGAAGAAACACATCTCAGATAAAACGAAGCAACTAAAGGGCAAACTAAAAAATCTCTATTGGCTCACGGAAACGAAGCAACTTAAGGACAAACTAAAAAAACTTTATTGGCTCACGGGCCGACGCTCCAAACTAAACATACAGAATAAAATTACCCTCTACAAGACCGTAATAAAACCTATCTGGACCTACGGAATCCAACTATGAGGAACAGGAAGTAACTCCAACATCGAAATACTACAACACTTCCAATCGAAAATGCTATGATCCTTAGTAGACGCACCTTGGTATGTTACCAACGAAACCATCCATCGCGACCTCAAGATACCCACAGTCAAAGGGGAAATAGCAAAAGGGTCAACATACACCGAAACCCCCTAATCACTGGACTACTCGATACGTCGGGCCAGATCCGCAGACTGAAGAGGCACTACCCGCTAGACCTAAACGCTAGATTCATTCAGTTATCCAAATTAAGCATATGCACTTACTTATAATACTTATAAATTATACCTATCTATAATAAGTATTAACTTATTGTAAATAAACAGCCATGTCACTGCGCCACGCCAAAAAAATAACTGAAAATCCTCAACGCGAGAATGGATTGTAATTTCAACAAATAAATAAATAAAAAAAAAATAACTTCCTAACTTTCGAAACTCAGACCGAGACACCCAAGTACAATTACAAAAAGACAGACTGGAAAAAGTTCCAAAACATTAACATACTCGAACAAAACTGCGACCTAAAGATCTACAACAATCTAACAAGTAGACAAATCGACTCATTCATAGACGAAATAGAAAAACATATACAAATCGCTCTCCAAAAATCCGTGCCAAACATAAAACAAAAAAATTCATGCAAGCCCTATATCAACAATAAAATAAAAGATCTACATCGAGACAAAAGCTACATACCCTCCAAGATAAACAACATAAAACCTAACTATTCACACGATAACCTAACTATTCATACGACGAAAGAGAAGAATTAGAATTCCTAAAGTACCTACTATACAAAATAAAAGCGCAACTGAAACAAGAATTCGCAAACTCTATAAACCATTACTGGACAAACAAAATAAAAAAACATCTCCAAAAACGACTCAGCCAACATGTTCCCCCAAATAAATCAAATCTTTAGACCAAAAGAACAAAACCCCATCCCACCTCTCAAATTACCCCCAGAAAATGCCTTCCTCATCCAACAAGCAGGTATCTCGATACACAACATCATCAAAGACACCGAGGGTAACTTCATAATATCTAAAACAACAGAAAAACTAGACATTATCGGCACGCACTTTTCCAAAATACACACACAAAACGAACACATAGGCCGAGATCAACTAAACAGAATTATCATCGTGGAAACAAACAAACTCAAAAATGAAATGGAACAAGACATAACGCTAAACAAAACAGTCTGCACATTCTCAAACGAAAACACCGCAGACAACCTCAAACAACCAGATCCAGAAATAAACTACTTTACAAATTACAATCAACTAAACACAATCTTCTCCAAACTAAACAACAAAAAATCCTCCGGCTTCGACGGCATCCCAAACATTTTACTCAAGTACCTACCGAACAAAATAAAATGGTACTACACAGTACTCTTCAAAAATGCTCTAAACAGCACATATTTCCCCAGAAAATGGAAAAAAGCCAAATTGATAGCTATTACAAAAAAAGATGAAGGCGGCTTATCACCCGCAAACCTGCGACCCATAAGTCTCCTCCCAAACATAAGCAAAGTATTTGAAATAATCATAAACAACACCCTAACCTCCTTCTGCACAAAAAATGACATAATCCCAGAGAATCAATTCGGCTTCCGGCACAAATACTCCACAATTCACGCAATAAACAAACTTACATCGGACATCTGCTGGGCTCTAAACGCAAAATGAGTAGCCGCCTGCTTAATAGACCTCGAAAAAGCTTTCGACACAGTCTGGATTCCAGGTCTCATATACAAATTGATCAAGAAAAATTTTCCTAAATACCTGATTAAAATGGTCTGGGACATGATCATAAGCAGAACATTCGTAATGACTGATGATCACACTCATCAAGCAAAGAATTCTCCATAAAAAACGGTCTACAACAAGGTACAGTAAATTCCCCGTTACTTTTC
>NT_177063.1:2001-5607 GCF_000188095.3 Bombus impatiens | reverse complement strand
CTATGCTATCAAGCACTAATCAGACCGATCATAACCTACGGCTGCCCAATCTGGTACAACATATCAGCCTCCCAAATGGAAAAAATTCGCATATTCGAAAGAAAATGCATCAGGGCTTGCTTGAGTACTTACAGATCCGAACACAGCGGATTCAAAAAATATGTAGAAAACAAAATAATATACGACCTAGCCAACATTCACCTCATAGACTGTCACATCCTAAAGCTAATAAGAAACCACTTCGCGCAAGCTGCAAAGATAAAAGAAAACAGTTTAATCTTTAGTTGCTTATTTCCAAACGACGCATATTACAAAAACACTCTGACAACAGGCTACATCCCGCCAGAAGCTTTCCCATACCTTGACGAAAAAAACTACCTCCAGGACCAAAATAATATTCCAATAATCTATCACATAAAAAGAAAAATAGGGATCAAAACTATACTTTATGAAGAAAACCTAAATGGACAGACCGCAGACATTAGGTGGAGATACAACATGGCATTCCCTCTGAAAGACACTAAAGACAAACATAGAAAAAACACAAAAAAATATTGGTGGATACTGAATCCATAATAAAATAAGAGAGAAAATCCATTAAACCGATAAAACTCAATTCTGCCCCCGTACAACACAGGTGCAAACATTGTAATTATTGTAATTCTCTTTCTTTTAAAAGAAACCTATTTAACATCCACCTCCCCCTTCCCCTCATCCCGCCCCACCGCAAAATTTCACAGCACCCAAAAATATACTACCGAAGCGTCCTGTTTTGCGACCAAATTTTCAGGACAGAAAAAACAAATAAAAACAAAATCACATAGAAACTCCGCTCCTCCAGCGGCTTAAACCCAAAAAAAAAAAAAAAAAAAAAAAAAAAAATCACATAGAAGCTCCGCTCCTCCAGCGGCTTAAACCAAAAAATTATATTAAACACGAAAAATGTAAAGCGCTGACACATATTATAGCATGGCTACGTCGTACCGTTGCGTATCGGTACCTTTGCCTAAGACATCATTACATAAATTCACCGTTTATTGTGAATACCAAAATGTATTTAAAATTGTATCTTGGGTTTAATAAACATCTTTAAAAAAAAGCACTCGTTGTCGTCCGATCACGAAAGTTAAGCAACGTAGGGCACGGATAGTACTTAGATGGGTGACCGCTTGGGAACTCCGTGTGATGTTGACTTTTTTTAATTTTTTCCAATTCTTCCTATTTTTCTTAATAATTTATGGTCATGTACATCGTGTTAAAAATATACTTTTAGTATTACAGCGTATGTCAATGTCGTGGTTATTCGTTATACATCCAAGTACGCTTGTTTGAAAGTCAATAGACTATTGTTGAATCACGTACTACTTATAAATTGTTGTCTAGCACGTAAGTGTAATTTCATGTACATTATACACCAGTACTGTGCGCAATAATTCATGAACTGCATAATAGATTTAACGCACCAATTATCTATGCATCTATTGCACTGATTCCTGCAGTAGTTTTTACTTTCGACACTCTATGGCCGTCGTTTGCACAAAACGGCTATTTATATTTATTCCAATTTTTATTCCACGGATGACGACATAATAAATTTGTTAACATATAGCAAACTCCATACCGAATATTCATTACATACGTCTAATCCATTATGCCATTCGTGGTTTAAGTGAATATTTACATTCACGTTAAAAAGACAAAGAAGGTGAAACCATACTAATTACTGTACGTTCTGATCGTTGTTAAAGTTTTTGGATGGAAGAAACATAAACAGCTTGGTTTTCTTTTCCTAATCAAATCCAGTTTCTTTCTATGATAACGCAACGGATATCACAGAAAACAACGGATATAACATAGTTGATTAAATAAACCAGTAACACCATTAATTATGCGCATAAAGTTGATATTACTTGTCTATCAACTAACCAACCAAACAACACAAGTTATGTGATATAAACAACCTGATGAGATAATCTTTCAAACTGTTTTCAGCTGTTTTTTCTACAACCCGTTTTCACTATGAATTCAATGGAATAATTACGTTTGGCGTAAAAGATGCAGCCACCTGGGCAAAATTCCATACATTTGGGTGGACGTACGCACATCGTTCATCTTCACGAACATTTATACGTAAAGTCACATACACGTATTGTCTCCATAGTTGTTCGAAAATCGTGTCTCCTTGGCGATGAATTACAGTAGAGTTTTGTACAGTAGTTAATTACTTAGAAAAGACAGCGCAAGTGAAACAAAAAAAGGTGTGAGAGTCGGCTTGATAAGATACATATCGGTCAAACAATATTCGTCAAGGTAAGTCTTGTGTTTAGACTCGAGTCGGCCTTTTTGAACCAACGCTTGCATAAAATGCTAACAGTTATTCTTTTCGTAAAACAATATCAATTATTTATTAGCATACTATTTTTATAATCAATTTGTTATATTTTTGTTATATCTGTATAATTGATCGCCACTATGCTTCTCGTAATTAATCGGTCGTCATTCCCGTTACTGGAGGGAAATCAACCTACCAAGGGGCCCTAGTGTTCCCTTTAACACGCCGCGAAGTTCGACGGTTGAGTAGTGTAAAATGATCCGAATTCAATCGTCCATGAAAGAATACTAATTATCCATCAGTCAATGGTTAAACTTTATGTTTAATTTTTTTAAATTAAATTTTTATTGACTTTTTTGTGAAATTTTTCTGATTAAAATCAGACCAAATACGATATAATTTACATCACATTTACATGTATATGTCGGAGATAAAAGGACACCGAAGCCTTCCCTTTGGAATTTTGGGAAAACCCCTTAACACTTTAATCTAGATTCTACCATAGCCGCAATTAAGCAGTTGTCGTTATTCAATCCGATTGCATTTGTTCGAGATTTGTGATAATGAACTTGGGCTCAAGGCGACAAACAGTCGCCAAATGTAGCAGCCGTCGAGAGATGAACGCTTTCTCTAACAGAGGTATAGAGAAATTCTATAGCACTCGTTAAAAGAAATAATTGTAGCGGCACTCGACAGTAAACATTCCAACGGTTTCTGCCCCGTGACTCGCCACATGCAGACTCTATTCTCCGGGTAAGATGATTACCAGATGTCGATGTATCTCCACAGTACATGTTCAGCTAGCATGAGAACCCGTTATAAATTTTAAGATGTAGTTAACTAAAGTACTTCAAACAGACAAACAGTCTTTGTTCCAACTACGTGAAGATAGGGGAAATCTATTTTTTTCACGAACGACGCTTCCCACTAGCAACTTTCCCTCGAGGGCGGCTAGCATCTTTTTCTAACCACCCATATGGAGATTGACCAATTAGCAGCAACGCCAATTTCCCTTACTCTCTGAACGAAGGCTTTTCTCGATGAATCCGATGATCTCGTATCCTTAGACATACCCCAATATAGTTTTCCTCTGTGGGACCATCGGGACGGGAAAATCATTCCCGCTCGCGATCTCATCGATGAAAAAGAGTAACCCCTTACGACCAGCGAATATTACGCATCCGACTTAGATTTTGTGAGTACGTTCATCTATCATCCCGTCGACCGCGGATTCGTTATTGAACCTAGGATCATTGTCATTAGTTTCTCGAGTA
>NT_177063.1:0-233 GCF_000188095.3 Bombus impatiens | reverse complement strand
ATACTCTACTTGGGATATGTAATTCGTAACGGAGAAGTCCGTCCGAACCCGGGTAAAATACAAGCCTTGAGTTCTTTACCTGCACCGTCGACCGTCACACAACTTAGGCAATTCATAAGTTTGGCCTCTTATTTTCGAAACTCCATTCCCAAATTTTCACAAGTAATGAAACCCCTGTATGCACTAACCTCGAGTAACAAGAATATACCTTGGACGGATAGGCACGAACAGAT
>NT_177062.1:0-889 GCF_000188095.3 Bombus impatiens | reverse complement strand
GCTAACTAAAGTCCTTCAAACAGACAAACAGTCTTTGTCCCAACTACAAGAAGATAGAGGAAACCGCGCAGTTGACAATCAACCGCGGCGGTTAGACACCCGCGATACTAGTCATATTGGTCTTAGGATCAATAACGAATCCGCGGCCAACGGGATGATAGATCTACTTGCGTGTAACACTCACGAACCGTAAGGCGTTACTCCACGTCGATGAGATCGCAAAAAGGAATGCATCTCCGTCCCGATGATGCCACAGAGGAAAACTATAATGAGGCGTGTCTAAGGACACGAGATCATCGGATTCGTCGAGAAAAGCCTTCGTTCAGAAAGTAAGGGAAATTGGCGTTGCTGCTAATTGGTCAATCTCCATATCGGTGGTTAGAAAAAGATGCTAGCCGCCCTTGAGGGAAAGTTGCTGGCGGGCAGCGTCGTTGGCGAGAAAAAATAAAGTTCACCTATCTTCCCGTAGTTGGAACAAAGACTGTTTGTCTATTTGAAGGACTTTAGTTAACTAAATCTTAAGATTTGTAACAGGTCCTCGGGCTAGCTGAATATGTACTGTGGAGATGCGTTGACATCTGGTGATCATTTTGCCCGAAGAATAGGGTCTGTGTGTGGCGAGCCACGGAACAGAAACCGTTGTAATGTTTACTGTCACGTGCCGCTACAACTATTTCTTTTAAGGAAAGGTATAGAATTACTCCATCCCTATGTTAGGTAAAAACGTTCATCCCTTGACCGCGGCTACGTTCGGCAACTGGTTGTCGCCTCGAGCCCAAACTCATTATGACAAATCTCGAATAATTACGTTCGAGTTAAATTTTAGAGGCTAAAATATTGGAGGTTTTCCGAAGAATTCCAAAGGGAAGGCCCCGGAGTCCTTTCATCT
>NT_177061.1:16372-16821 GCF_000188095.3 Bombus impatiens | reverse complement strand
CTTGCGATAACGAAGCTGAACGCGCAACTTCCCCCTCATCTAACCCTCCTAACTCTTCTTGAATCGCAAGTATCCTCCTCCAGTTATCATCGTACGAGTTGCGGCAAGATATTAGGTAGTTTCTGCTTGGCTTCCCAGACGCTTCGTATTCATCGAGTTCGCGCTTGAGGGTTGCAAGCCGACCGGCTAGGGCGCCTCGTCTCCGCCGTAAGGTGCTGATTGGTTCAGCTTGGGCCATATTTGATTCTAGTAATAGGAACAATATTACCTTGATCAAATGGACGTTGATCTGGGATTTGGTTGATGATCGTTACGATGCGGCGTGGGCTCGTGTAGACGCTGAGCGAAGGAGGTGTTCCTCTCCGATGGCGGTTCCTTTGGTCAGTTGACTAAGTGGTTGGAAATTGGATTTCACGCGACACTGTATAGTCACTGGTCAGTGCACTTTT
>NT_177061.1:13150-15072 GCF_000188095.3 Bombus impatiens | reverse complement strand
TGTAAATTTCGACAAATCGCGGGGAGACGTTGTCGCTAAGAGAGACGTCAACGGGGGTGGTAAATCCCCGTTACGATTGTAACAATCGACACCACGAATTGATCGATCCCCTGACTTCCGTTGAGATAATAAGGGGTGATTGAGTTGGTATAAAACTGTGATTCACAGAATTATAAATTATGTATTTCCAACACTTAGATTACACTGACGAACATAGAGATATAGATATGTGCGATAGAGCAGGGCTCTTATAATGAAAGTTAATGTATTAGTGGACGTAGCACTATAAGATATTTCGGAGAGGTAATGTATGTTCGACGACAACGAGACCCGACCAAGGTTTGCGTAAAGTATGCGACTCTCGCGCTATGTGTGGACTGCCACGTTAGGCTTTAGTTTGGTGAGTGTCTGTGGCTCTTTTGCTAATACGGATGAAAGTTCGGTGTGGGTGTGCCCCTGTGACTAAAGAACGCGGATTCGTTGTTCCCACTTTCGTTAGGAAAGGTGAGGGTAACGAACCTCGGTGTCGATTGGTCATGACCTGGCCTACTACTCGAAGGGATGAGTAGGAAGTCTCCTACCATCGTGGTGGATAGAGGATACTGTGTACGTGAGGAAAACCCAGCGTGTTTTATTACAGGGCTATTCGGATTTTCCTAATGGGTGCATACCCGCTTTCTCCGTGTTTTAAGTGCGACTAATAAACACAAGGACCTCTCTAAAACGGAATGTGTTTTGAGAATATTCTGAGCTTTACTAATTCTTCAAGACAAACGGCTTGAAGACATATGGCGAAACAATAGGGAAGTTAAAGTTATGGTGGGTCCTTAGGTTTATTGAGGGTCGAAGTGACGTTACGCAGGTCGGTTGTTGTCCGGTCGCGCGGTCTGGCGTGGAGATGTTTTAGGCGGCGTAACATATGGTATAACGTCAAATGGGACAATGTAGTTATATGGGATGACGTTATAACGTATTACGTTTCATGGTATGACGCAACAACGTATTTCGTTATATGGTATAACGTTATAACTTATTACGTTATATGGTATAACGTCATATGGAATAACGTTATAACACATTACGGTATATGGTATAACGTCACATGGTATAACGATATAACGTATTTCGATATATGGTGTAACGTCATTTGGTATTATGTTATGAGGTATTACGATATATGGTGTATCGCTATAACGTATTACGTTATACGGTTTAACATCATATGGTACAACGTTATAACGTATTGCGTTATATGGTATAACGTTATATGGTATAACGTCATATGGTACAACGTTATAACGTATTACAGCATATGGTATAATGTCATATGGTACAAAGTTGTAACGTATTACGTTATATGGTACAACGTCATATGGTATAACGTCATATGGTATAATGTTATAACGTATTACGTTATATGGTATAACGTTATAACGTATTACGTTATATGTTATATTGTTATAACGTATTACATTATATGGTACAACGTCATATGGTGAAACGTTATAACGTATTGCTCTATATGGTATATCGTTATATGGTATAACGTCATATGGTGTAACGTTATAACGTATTACCTTATATGGATTAACGCCATATGGTATAACGTTCTGACGAATTACATTATATGGTGTAACGTCGTATGGCATAACGTTATAACGTATTACGTTATATGGTATAACGTCATATGGTGAAACGTTACAACGTACTACGCTATATGGTTTAACGTCATGTGGTATAACGTTATAACGTATTACGTTATATGTTATACTGTTGTAACGTTATATGGTGTAACGTTATAACGTATTACGTAATATGGATTAACGGCATTTGGTATAACGTTATATGGTATATCGTTACAACGTATTACATTATATGGTATAACGTTATAACGTATTGCTCTATATGGTATATCGTTATAC
>NT_177061.1:12398-13072 GCF_000188095.3 Bombus impatiens | reverse complement strand
TTACGTTATATGGTATAACGTTATAACGTATTACGTTATATGTTATATTGTTATAACGTATTACATTATATGGTACAACGTCATATGGTGAAACGTTATAACGTATTGCTCTATATGGTATATCGTTATATGCTATAACGTCATATGGTGTAACGTTATAACGTATTACGCTATATGGTATAACATCATATGGTATAACGTTATAACGTATTACGTTATATGTTATACTGTTGTAACGTTATATGGTGTAACGTTATAACGTATTACGTAATATGGATTAACGGCATTTGGTATAACGTTATATGGTATATCGTTACAACGTATTACATTATATGGTATAACGTTATAACGTATTGCTCTATATGGTATATCGTTATACGCTATAACGTCATATGGTGTAACGTTATAACGTATTACGCTATATGGTATAACATCATATGGTATAACGTTATAACGTATTACGTTATATGGTATATTGTTATAACGTATTATATTATATGGTACAACGTCATATGGTGAAAAGTTATAACGTATTACGCTATATGGTTTAACGTTATAACGTATTACGTTATATGCCATAACGTCATATGTTGTAACCTTATGACGTATTACGTTATATGGTATAACGTCATATGGTGTAACGTTATAACGTATTAGGTTATATGCTATTACGT
>NT_177061.1:9967-11588 GCF_000188095.3 Bombus impatiens | reverse complement strand
ATGGTATAACGATATAACGTATTACGTTATATGGTATAACGATATATGGTATATCGTTATATGCTATAACGTCATATGGTGTAACGTTATAACATATTACGCATTAGGTTATATGGTATAACGTTATAACGTATTACGTTATATGGTATAACGTCATATGGTATAACGTTATAACGTATTAGGTTATATGGTATAACGTTATAACGTATTACGTTATATGGTATAACGTCATATGGTATAACGTTATAACGTATTAGGTTATATGGTATAACGTTATAACGTATTACGTTATATGGTATAACGTCATATGGTATAACGTTATAACGTATTAGGTTATATGGTATAACGTTATAACGTATTACGTTATATGGTATAACGTCATATGGTGTTACGTTATAACGTAATACGTTGTATGTTATATCGTTATAACGTATTACGTTATATGGTAAATCGTTATAAAGTATTACGTTATATGGTATAACGCTATAACGTATTGCGTTATATGGTATATCGTTATAACGTATTACGCTGTATTGTATAACGTCATCTGGTATAACGGTATAACGTATTACGTTATATGGTATAATGTTATAAGATATTACGTTATTTGGTATAACGTCACATGGTATAACTTTATAACGTATTACGTTATATGGTATAACGTCATATGGTATAACGTTATAACGTATTAGGTTATATGGTATAACTTCATATGGTATAACGTCATAGGGTATAACGTTACACAGTATTACGTTATATGGTATAACGTCATTAGGTATAACGTTATAACGCATTTCATTATATGGTATAGCGTCATAAGGTAAAAACGTTATATGGTATAATGTTACAACGTATTACGTTATATGGTATAACGTCATATGGTATAACCTCATAACGCATTACATTGTATGGTATAGCGTCATATGGTATAATGTTAGTATATTACGTTATATGGTATAACGCCACATGGTATATCGTTATAATGTATTACGTTATATGGTATAGCGTCATATCGTATTACGTTATATGGTACAACGTTGTAACGTATTGCGTTATATGGTATAACATTATAACGTATTAAGTTATACGGTATAACGTCATATGGCATAGCGTTATACCGTATTACGTTATATTATATAACGTCATATGCTATATCGTTATAACGTATTACGATATATGGTATAACGTCATATGGTATAACGATATAACGTATTACGTTATATGGTATAACGTCATATGGTATAACGTCGTATGGTACAACGTTACAACGTATTACGATATATGGTATAACGTCATATGGTATAACGTTATAAGGTATTACGTTGTATGGTATAACGTCGTATGTAATAACGTTATAACTGATTACATTATAAGGAATAACGACATATGGTATAACGTCAACTGGTATAATGTTATAACGTATTACGTTAAATCTTATATCGTTATATGGTATAACGTTATAACGTATTACGTTATATGGTATAACGTAGTATGCAATAACGTTGTAAAGTATGACGTTATATGGTATAACGTCTTATGGTATATCTTTATAACGTATTCCGTTATATGGAATAAGGACATAAGGTATAACGTTATAACGTATTACGTTATATGGTATAAC
>NT_177061.1:6376-9888 GCF_000188095.3 Bombus impatiens | reverse complement strand
TATATGGTATAACGTCATATGGTATAACGTTATAACGTATTACGTTGCATGGTATAACGTCGTATGTAATAAAGTTATTACTCATTACATTATATGGAATAACGTCATATGGTATAACGTCATGTGGTATAATGTTATATCGTATTACGTTATATGGTATAACGTTATATGGTACAATGTTATAACGTATTACGTTATGTGGTGTAATGTCGTATGGTATAACGTTAGAACGTGTTACGTTATATGTATATCGTTATAACGTATTACGTTATATGGTACATCGTTATAACGTATCACGTTATATGGTGTAACGTCATATGGTATATCGTTATAACGTATTACGTTATGTGGTAAAACATCATATGGTATAATGTTAATATATTACGTTATATGGTATAACGTCATATGGTATAACGTTACAACGTATTACGTTAAATGGTATTACGTTATATGGTATAGCGTCATATGGTATAATGTTATAACGTATTACATTATATGGAATAACGTCATATGGTGTAATGTTATAACGTATTACGTTATATGGTATATACCGTCATATGTTATAACGTCATAAGGTACAACGTTATAACGTAATACATTATATGGTGTAACGTCGTATGTTATAAAGTTATGACGTATTACGTTATATGGTATATCGTTATAACGTATTACGTTATATGGTAAAACGTCATATGGTATAATGTTAATATATTACGTTATATTTTATAACGCCAATGGTATATCGTTATAATGTATTGCGCTATATGGTATAGCGTCATATCGTATTACGTTGTATGGTATTAACGTCATATGGTATAACGTTGTAACGTATTGCGTTATATGGTATAACATTATAACGTATTAAGTTATACGGTATAACGTCATATGGCATAGCGTTATACCGTATTACGTTATATTATATAACGTCATATGCTATATCGTTATAACGTATTACGATATATGGTATAACGTCGTATGGTATAACGTCATATGGTACGTTATAACGCATTACGTTATATGGTGTAACGTCGCATGTTATAACGTTATAACGTATTACGTTATATGGTGCAACGTCGTATGGTATAACGTTATAACGTGTTACGTTATATGGTATAACGTCATATGGTATAACCTCATAACGCATTACATTATATGTTATAGCGTCATATGGTATAACGATATATGGTGTAATGTTATAACTTATTACGTTATATGGTATAACGTCAAGTGGTATAAAGTTATAACGTATTACGTTATATGGTATAACGTCATATAGTATAACTTTATAACGCATTGCATTATATGGTACAGCGTCATATGGTATAACGTCATATGATATAATGTTATAACGTATTACGTAATTCGGTATAACGTCATATGGTATAACGTTATAATGTATTACATTATTTGGTATAACGTCACTGGGTATAACGTTACAACGCATAACTTTATATGAAATAACGTCATATGGTATAACGTCATGTGGTATAATGTTATAACGTATTACGTTATATGGTATAACGTCATATGGTATAACGTTATAACGTATTACGTTATATGGTATAACGCCATTAGGTGTAACGCTACAATGTATTACGTTATATGGTATAACGTTATATGGTATAACGTCATATGGCATAATGTTATAACGAATTAGGTTATATTGTATAACGTCATATGGCATAACGATGAAAAGTATTACGTTATATGGTATATCGCTATAACGTATTACGTTATATGGTATAATGTTATAAGGTATTACGTTATTTGGTATAACGTCATATGGTATATCGTTATAACATATTACGTTAAATGGTATAACGTTATAACGTATTACCTTATATGGAATAACGTCTTATGGTATAACGTTATAACGTATTACGTTATATGGTATAACGTTACATGGTATAACGTTATAACGTATTTCGTTATAAGCTATATCGTTATAACGTATGACATTATATGGTATAACGTCATATGGTATAACGTTATAATGTATTACGTTATATGGTATAACGCCATATGGTATAACGTTCTAACGTATTACGTTATATGGTATATCGTTATAACGTATTACGTTACATGGTATAATGTTATAAGGTATTACGTTATTTGGTATAACGTCATATGGTATAACGTTATAACATATTACGTTAAATGGTATAACGTTATAACGTATTACGTTATATGGAATAACGTCATATGGTAGAACGTTATAACGTATTACGTTATACGGTATGACGATATATGGCATAACGTTATATGGTAAAACGTCATATGGTGTAATGTTATAACGAATTACGTTATATGGTATAACGTTATAACGTATTGCGTTATATGGTATAACTTTATAACGTATTACGCTATATGCTATAGCGTCATATGGCGTAACGTTATAACGTATTACGCTATATGCTGTAACGTCACATGGTATAACGTTATAACGTATTACGATATATGCTATATCGTTAAAACGTATGAGATTACATGGTATAGCGTCATATGGTACAACTTTATAACGTATTACGTTATATGGTATAACGTTATATGGCATAACGTTATATGGTATAACGTCATATGGTGAAAGGTTATAAGGTATTACGCTATATGGTTTATCGTTATAATGTATTACGTTATATGCTATAACGGCATATGGTGTAACGTTATAACGTATTACGCTATATGGTATAACGTCATATGGAATAACGTTATAACGTATTACGTTATATGGTATAACGTTGTAACGTATTAGGTTATTTGGTATAACGTCATATGTAATAACGTTATAAAGTATTACGTTATATGGCGTAACGTTGTAACGTATTACGTTGTATGGGATAACGCATTAACCTATTACGTTATACGGTTTAACGTCATATGGCATAACGTTATAACGTATTACGTCATACGGTATAACGTTATAACGTATTGCGTTATATGGTACAACGTCATATGGAATAACGTTATAACGTATTACGGTATATGGTATAACGTCATATGGTATAGCATTATATCGTTTTGCGATATATGGTGTAACGTCATATGGTGTAACGTTGTAACGTATTACGTTATATGGTGTGACGTCGTATGGTATAACGTTATGACGTATTACGTTATATGGTGTAACGTCATTTGGTATTACGTTATAACGTACTACGTTATATAGTATATCGTTACAACGTATTACGTTATATGGTACATCGTCATAACGTATTACGGTATATGGTAAAACGTCATATGGTATAACGTTATAACGTATTCCGTTATATGGTATAACTTCGTATGGTACAACGTCATATGGTACAACGTCATATAGTATAATGTTATAACGTATTACGTTATATTGTATAACGTCATATGGCATAACGACGTAAAGTATTACGCTATATGGTATTACATCATACGGTATAATGTTATAACGTATTACGTTATACGGTATAACGTCATATGGTACAACGTTATAACGTATTACGTTATATAGTATATCGCTATAACGTATTCGTTATAACGTA
>NT_177061.1:1872-6201 GCF_000188095.3 Bombus impatiens | reverse complement strand
CGTTGTAACGTATTACGTTATATGGTGTAACGTCTTATGGTATAACGTTATAACGTATTGCGTTATATGGTATATCGTTATAACAAATTACGTTATATGGTACAACGTTGCAACGTATTACGTTATATGGTACAACGTCATGCGGAATAACGTAATAACTTATTACGGTATATGGTATAACGTCATATGGTATAACGTTATAAGGCATTACGTTATATGGTATACCGTCATATGGTATAATGTTATAACGTATTACGTTATATTGAATAACGTCATATGGCATAACGTTGAAACGTATTACGCTATATGGTATAACGTCATATAGTATAACGTCATATAGTATAATGTTATACCGCATTACGTGATACGGTATAACGTCATATGGTACAACGTTATAACGTATTACGGCATATGGAATAACGTTATAACGTATTACGGTATATGGTACAACGTAATATCCTATAACGTTATAACGTAGTACGTTATATGCTATATCGTTATAACGTATTACATTATATGGTACAACGTCATATGGTACAACGTCATATGGTATAATTTTATAACGTATTACGTTATACGGTATAACGTCATATGGTGCAACGTTATAACGTATTACGTTATATGGTGTAACGTCATATGGTACAACGTTATAACGTATTACGTTATATGATATAACGGCATATGGTACAACGTTGTAATGTATTACGTTATATGGTATAACGTTATAACGCATTACGTTATATGGTATAACGTCGTATGTTATAGCGTTATAACGTATTACGTTAAATAGTATATCGTTATAACGTATTACGTTATGTGGTGTAACGCATTAACGTATTACGTTATACGGTTTAACGTCATACGGCTATAACGTATGGCGTCATACGGTGTAACGTCGTATGGTATATCGTTGTGACGTATTACTTTATATGGTATATCGTTATAACGTATTACGTTATATGGTATAACGCATTGACGTATTACGTTATACGGTTTAACGTCATAGGGCATAACGTTATAACGTATTACATTATATGGTATAACGTTATAACGTATGGCGTCATACGGTGTAACGTCGTATGGTATATCGTTGTGACGTATTACTTTATATGGTATATCGTTATAACGTATTACGTTATATGGTATAACGCATTGACGTATTACGTTATACGGTTTAACGTCATAGGGCACAACGTTATAACGTATTACATTATATGGTATAACGTCGTATGGTATAGCATTATATAGTTTTGCGTTATTTGGTGCAACGTCATATGGTATAACGATATAACGTATTACGTTATATGGTATAACGTCATATGGTGTGACGTTATATCGTGTTACGTTATATAGTATATCGTTATAACGTATTGCGTTATATGGTATATCGTATTAACGTATTAAGTTATATGGTATAACGCATTACCGTATTACGATATACGGTACAACGTTGTAACGTATTACGTTATATGCTACAACGTTATAAGTTATAGCATTATATCGTATTGCGTTATATGGTGTAGCGTCATATGGTGTAGCGTTGTAACGTATTACGTTTTGTGGTGTAACGTCTTATGGTATAACGTTATAATGTATTGCGTTATATGGTATATCGTTATAACGAATTACGTTATATGGTACGACGTTATAACGTATTACGTTATATGGTGCAACGTCATATGGAAAAACGTTATAACGTATTACGCTATATGGTATAACGTCATATAGTATAACGTTATAACTTATTACATTATATGGTATAACGTTATAACTTATTACATTATATGGTATAACGGTATAACGTATGGCGTCATACGGTGTAACGTCGTATGGTATAACGTTGTGTCGTATTACTTTATATGGTATATCGTTATAACGTATTACGTTACATGGTATAACGCATTAACGTATTACGTTATACGGTTTAACGTCATATGGCACAACGTTATAACGTATTACGTTATATGGTATAACGTCGTATGGTACAAACGTTATAACGTATTACGTTATATTGTATAACGTTATATGGTACAAGGTTGTAACTTATTACGTTATATAGTAAATCGTTATAACGTATTACGTTGTATGGTATATCGTTATAACGTATTACGTTATATGGTACAACGTCATATGGTATAGCATTATAGCGTATTGCGTTATATGGAGTAACGTCATATGGTGTAACGTTGTAACGTATTCTGTTATATGGTGAAACGTCGTATGGTATAACGTTATAGCGTATTGCGTTATATTGTATATCGTTATAAAGTATTACGTTATAGGGTACAACGCATTAACGTATTACGTTATACGGTATAACGTTATAACGTGTTACGTTATACGGTATAACGTTATAACGTGTTACGTTATACGGTTTTATGTCATATCGTACAACGTTGTAACGTATTACGTTAAATGGTACAACATCATATGTTATAGCATTATATCATATTGCGCTATATGGTGTAACGTCATATGGTGTATCGTTGTAACGTATTACGTTATATGGTGTAACGTCTTATGGTATAACGTTATAACATATTACGTTATGTGGTATATCGTTATAACGTATTACGTTATATGGTATAACGTTTTAACGTATTACGATATATGGTATAACGTTATAACGTATTACGTTATTTGGTATAACATCATATGTAATAACGTTATAACGTATTACGTTATATTGTATAAGATCATATGGTATAGCGTTATAACGTATTACGTTATATGGTATATCGTTATAACGTACTACGATATATGGTATAACGTTATAACGTATTACGTTACTTGGTATAACGTCATATGTAATAACGTTATAACGTATTACGTTATATTGTATAACATCATATGGCATAGCGTTATAACGTATTACGTTCAATGGCATAACGTTATAACGTATTACGATATATGGTATAACGTTATAACGTATTACGTTATTTGGTATAATGTCATATGTAATATCATTATAACGTATTACGTTATATGGTATTACGTTCTAACGTATGGCGTTATATGGTGTAAAGTCATATGGAATAACGTAGTAACGTATTACGTTATATGGTGTAACGTCGTACGGTGTAACGTTGTAACGTATTACGTTATATGGTATATCGCTATAACGTATTACGATATATGTAATAACGTTATAACGTATTACGTTATATGGCATATCGTTATAACGTATTACGTCATATGGTATAACGTTCTAGCGTATGGCGTTATATGGTGTAACGCCATAAGGTATAACGTTGTAAATTATTACGTTATATGGTGTAACGTTGTATGGTGTAACGTTATATCGTATTACGTTATATGGTATAACGTTCTAGCGTATGGCGTTATATGGTGTAACGCCATATGGTATAACGTTGTAACGTATTACGTTATATGGTGTAACGTCGTATGGTGTAACGTTATAACGTATTACGTTATATGGTATATCGTTATAACGTACTACGATATATGGTATAACGTTATAATGTATTACGTTATTTGGTATAACGTCTTATGTAATAACGTTATAACGTATTACGTTATATTGCATAACATCATATGGTATAGCGTTATAACGTATTACGTTTTATGGTATAAAGTTATAACGTATTACGTTATATGGCATACCGTTATAACGTATTACGATATATGGTATAACGTTATGACGTATTACGTTATTTGGTATAACGTCATATGCAATAACGTTATAACGAATTACGTTATATTGTATAACATCATATGGTATAGCGTTATAACGTATTACGTTATATGGTACATCGATATAACGTATTACGTTATATGGTATAACATTACAACGTATTACGTTATATGGTATAATGTCATATGGAATAACGTTACAACGTGTTACGTTATATGGTATAATGTTACAATTTATTACGTTATATGGTATAATGTCATATGGAATAACGTTATAACGTATTACGTTATATGATATAACTTTAAATTACGTTATATGGTGTAATGTCATTTTGAATAACGTTATAACGTATTACGTTATATGGTATAACGTTATATGGTATAACGTTACAACGCATTACGTTATATGGTGTAATGTCATTTTGAATAACGTTATAACGTATTACGTTATATGGTATATCGATATAACGTATTACGTTATATGGTATATCGTTATAACGTATTGCGTTGTATGGTATAACGTTCTAGCGTATGGTGTTATATGGTGTAACGTCATATGGCATAACGTTGTAACGTATTACGTTATATGGTGTAACGTCGTATGGTGTAACGTTATAACGTATTACGTTATACCGTATATAACGTATTACGTTATATGGTATAACGTTATAACGT
>NT_177061.1:843-1823 GCF_000188095.3 Bombus impatiens | reverse complement strand
TAACGTATTACGATATATGGTATAACGTTATAACGTATTACGTTACTTGGTATAATGTCATATGTAATATCATTATAACGTATTACGTTATATGTTATAGCGTTCTAACGTATGGCGTTATATGGTGTAACGTCATATGGTATAACGCTGTAACATATTACGTTATATGGTGTAACGTCGTATGGTGTAACGTCGTAGGTTATAACGTTGTAACGTATTACGTTATATGGTGTAACTTCGTATGGTATAACGTTATAACGTATTACGTTATATGGTATAACGTTATAACGTATGGCGTTACATGGTATAACATCATATGGTACAACGTTATAACGTATTACGTTATATGGTATAACGTTATATGGTATAACGTTACAACGCATTACGTTATATGGTGTAATGTCATTTTGAATAACGTTATAACGTATTACGTTATATGGTATAATGTTACAATTTATTACGTTATATGGTGTAATGTCATATGGAATAACGTTATAGCGTATTAGGTTATATGGTATAACTTTACAACGTATTACGTTATATGGTATAATGTCATATGCAATAACGTTATAACGGATTACGTAATATGGTATAATGTTACAATTTATTACGTTATATGGTATATCGTTATAACGCATTACGTTATATGGTATAACGTTCTAGCGTATGGTGTTATATGGTGTGACGTCATATGGTATAACGTTGTAAGGTATTACGTTATATGGTGAAACGTCGTATGGTGTAACGTTATAACGTATTACGTTATATGGTATATCGTTATAACGTATTACGTTATATGGTATTACGTTCTAATGTATGGCGTTATATTTTGTAACGTCATATTGTATAACGTTGTAACGTATTACGTTATATGGTGTAACGTCGTATGGTGTAACGTTATAACGTATTTCGTTATATGGTATTACGTTATATGGTGTAACTTCGTATGGTATAACGTTATAACGTATTACGTTATATGG
>NT_177061.1:0-823 GCF_000188095.3 Bombus impatiens | reverse complement strand
TATATCGTTATAACGTATTACGTTATATGGTATTACGTTCTAATGTATGGCGTTATATTTTGTAACGTCATATTGTATAACGTTGTAACGTATTACGTTATATGGTGTAACGTCGTATGGTGTAACGTTATAACGTATTACGTTTTATGGTATATCGTTATAACGTATTACGATATATGGTATAACGTTATAACGTATAGCGTTATTTGGTATAACGTCATATGTAATAACGTTATATCGTATTACGTTATATTGTATATCATCATATGGTATAGCGTTATAACGTATTACGTTATATGGTATATCGTTATAGCATATTACCTTATATGGTATATCGTCATAACGTATTACGTTATATGGTATATCGTTATAACGTATTACGTTATATGGTATGACGTTCTATCGTATGGCTTTATATGGTATAACGTCATATGGAATAACGTTATAACGTATTGCGGTATATGGTAGAACGTCATATGGTATAAAGTTATAACATATTACGTTATATGGTATAACGTTATAGCGTATGGCGTTATATGGTATAACGACATATGGTACAACGTTATAAAGTATTACGTTATATGGTGTAATTTCATATGGTATAACGTTATAACGTATTACGTTGTATGGTGTAACGTCATATGTAATAACGTCATAACGTATTACGTTATGTGGTATAAGATCATATGGTATAATGTTATAACGTATTACGTTATATGGCATACCGTTATAACGTATTCCGATATATAGTATAACGTTATAACGTATTGCGTTATTTGGTACAACGTCATATGTAATAACGTTATAACGTATTACGTTATAT
>NT_177060.1:39456-42450 GCF_000188095.3 Bombus impatiens | reverse complement strand
GAAATAATATAAATTATTTGTATTTCCAAATCCTCGAATTTCCTTAATATATTGATTGTGGCGGCTCTAGTTTATTTATGTGGCCCATTGCTGCTGTTCCCCACAGTTAAAATGTTCTGCACTTCCGAAATGGTATTATGATCGTTCTGTAAATTCTTAATTTATTTTCTATGCTGATTTTAGAATTTCGACTGGTTAATCTGTACATCTGTCTTCTTTTATCCGTGTTTTGTCTGTAATTGATTTAATATGATGCTTTCATGTAAGTTGTGAACCTAAGTGGAAACCTAGGTATTTAACGTGCTTTACTTGGTGGCTTCCGTTTTCGTAGTGTAAATATAATGTGGTTGTATCTACTGGGGTTTGCTTTTGTTTGTTTATCTTCCAACAATATTTCTATTTTTATAATATGCTCTTATAGTAATGTGACTGCTGTTTTTGGATTAGTGTGTTTGACTAGTACAACCGTATCGTCCGCGAATGTCAATATTTTGATGTTGGTAGTTATTGGTATGTTGGCCGTGTATAGCGTCTATAATATTGGTCCTATGACGTTTCTTTACGGTACTTCTGCCTTGAGGCTTTTAACTTCGGAATATACATCCCTAATTTTTACCACAAATGGTCTGTTGCTTAGATATGATTCAAGTAAGTGATAGATTTGTTCCGGGAAATGTCTGTTGATTGATGAAAAGGGCCTTACAGTATTATTTCTTTTTTATTGCTAGCAAAATTTCGTTGACAAGCCTGAGCATTTTCTCTATGGTGGAGTGTTTGTTTTTGTATCCAAATTGATGATCTATATTAATTTTTCTTCCTCTATTGTTGATTTTAGGCAGTCGTATATTATTTTCTCTAATATTTTGGAAAACACAGTGTTAGGCCACGAGGCTTACCACAGACTGTATTTCTAACCGTCGCTCGCTGTTCTACAGTGTCGCAGTGGGGAACATTTACAATGTATCGACAAACGCATAGTTGTCAGCAAGCAACGAGATCTAGAAACGTCGATTTTGGTCCGTTACTTTTCCACAAAAAAAAAGGCGGCATACGTGATCATAGGCGCGAACGGTGGCGTGACCCGAGCATAGTGGGGGTCGTCTCCCAAAGAAGAAAAAGAAATGATCGAGAGGCAGGCAGTCCCTTCTGACGAGCCAAACGTTATAGACGAGCCAAGCGTTATACATCGAGAGGTCTGACGAGTAAAATCAAAATCGCATAGTCTAGCGAATTCATTGAGATATCGTAAAGTCGAGTAAACTTTCTGTAATATATTTACCATATTCATTGTTAAAAAATTTGTGGCGTGTTCATCATATTATTATCAAATATACTGTTATATGTTAACCTGTTAATACAGTGTTACATTCGTTGAACCACCTCTGTTATCTTAATCGAAACAGGGGAATGACTATTTCAGTGCGTCGATTAACAGAATCGTAGCGAGAATTTACGCCTCTCGCTGACGCGTTTTCCCAGTGATCGCGTCTCTCCTCGAGCGGTCGTAACACACAGAAAGTAGTGATATTGGCCTGTAAGATGCAGTTTGGTGTCGGTCTTTGCCTGGCTCAAGTAGCATTATGAACTATGTTAGTTTCCATACAGTAGGAAAGTATGAAATTCTTAAAATTGCGTTGAATATTATCGTCATTAATCGTATTGCTTTTGGGGCTAGCCAGCCGCTAGTCGGAGGAAGCACTGCCAAAGCGGTAGATGGCCGGGAGGAGGCTGTGGATTTAGTACAATAAATTCTAACGCGTCTTCCAGACAAATTTGGGCCGATCGAGGCGGGCGCAATACCTGCTTTTCCAGACCATCCAGGAGAGCAAGGTCGCCTTGGCGGTGGTGGCCGAGTCCTATCGAGTGATCGATTCCCCTATCTGGGTCTCGGATCTGGACTGCTTGGTCGCCATGACTTGGACGTCAACGCCAGACATGTCCGCCTCCGGTACCCTTCTTGATCGTGGCAACGGATTCGTCGCGATCGAGTGAGCCGACATGGTGATTGTGGCGTTTACGTTTCCCCCAACAGCGGCTGGGCCGCTTTCGACAGCTTTTTGGTCCGCGACTGCGTGGCTCGATACCTTCCCCGGCAAGCCCTCGCTTTGGGGGATTTCAATACCCATGCCACGCACTGGGGAAACCCCAGGACGAAGGTCGCAACCGAGCGCTGTTAAATTGGGCTGCTGGCCTCGGTCTCCTGCTCGTCAACAGGGGCTCGGTGAGCACCTGTGCAGTGTGGGGGAGATACACCGTAATTGATCTTACGTGAGCCACCCCTAGTGCATTCCGACGGGTCTCGGATTGAAGAGTGGATGAGGAAACTGAGACTCTGTCGGACCACCTTTACACCTCGATGGAGGTGGTCCCGAGGTCTGGCCCGTTGCGCGGGCCTGCAGCACCTCAGGAGCGAGGCGCTCCCGCTCACCGCCACCAAAATGGCGTCCGAAGGAGCGAGATAACGAACGAAGGAGATAGGGAGCTGGGAGGCTCCCAAGGCGTGGCAAAGTGTAGATGAGGTGTCGGGGGCCCTCTGGCAGGACATGAGTGCGGCGTGTGACGCCTCGATGCCGCGCTCTGTATCGGTGGTGGACGCAGCTCGGCTGTGTATTTGTGGGCCCCTGAAATCGCGGAGCTTCGTGTCCGCTGCGTTTGCGCCCGCAGGGCGTTTCAGAGGATACGCCGCAGACGAAGATGAGATACGAAGATGAGATATCCCGCCGTTACAAAGCGTACGGAGATACTCGACGTACCTTACAGCGGGAGATCAAGGTCGCGAGAGCCCGGTCCTGGATGGACCTTGTTAAGGCAGTCGATTCCGATCCGTGAGGCGGCCTTACAGTATCGTTACTAAAAAGATACGCCCCTGGGCCCCCCACTGACCGCCAACATGGACCCGGATTTGCTTGCCTATGTCATCGGGACATTGTTCCCACGGCAGAATGACGTCGCCGGAGAGTCACGGTCATCCTCCACTCGGTCGTTGGAGTGGCG
>NT_177060.1:39115-39420 GCF_000188095.3 Bombus impatiens | reverse complement strand
TCTCGGTAGCGACGAATATGATGGCCTCTCGCGATGTGGCACCGGCTCCGGACTGGATCCCAGGTCGGGTTTGGGTGGAGTCTATGAACATTTTGTCTCCCCGTCCGCGGCATCAGGTGCCTGAGGGAGGGTGTCTACCCCAGGATATGGCGGACAGCTAGGCTGGTCCTGCTGCGGAAGGAGATTCATCCGTCTAGCTCACCATCCGCGTATCGGCCAGTGTGCCTTCTGGACGAGGTTTGCAAGCTTTTTCTGACAATAGTAGCCGCCCGTCTGGAAACCCATATGGCGGGGGGGGGGGCCGG
>NT_177060.1:38564-39110 GCF_000188095.3 Bombus impatiens | reverse complement strand
GGTTGGTACGACAGCCAATATGGCTTTCGCCGGGTTCGTTCGACCGTGGACGCGGTGAATCGCGCAAGGGCCATGGCGGAAGCCATGGTTTCTCGGACTGGTGTGGCGTGGCTGTGTCCTTGGCCATCACCAACGCGTTCAACGCCATACCATGGAAGGAGATAGTGGAGGTCCAGAACACTTCGAAGTGCCTCCCTATTTTGTCCGGGTCATCCGCGCCTATCTGGATGACAGATGGGTCGAGTACACTGGCGGATATGGCGAAGAGCGATGGCCCGTCGAGCGAGGTGTTCCGCAGGGTTCCGTTTTGGCCCTATCCCTTGGATCATCGCTTACGACGCGATACTTCGCTGTCCCCTGCCCCCGGGCACAGGCATGGTGTGTTACGCTGACGACACCTTGGTTCTGGCTGGTTGGGCGTTGGTGGTATGAGACGCTGCGCATTGCCGAGGTCACGGTGGCGTGCGCCATTCAGTCCATCCAGAGGCCGGGCTTGAGCATGCCCCCCACCAAGTCCGAAGCCAATTTGGTTTCACGACCCCTGGC
>NT_177060.1:35940-38536 GCF_000188095.3 Bombus impatiens | reverse complement strand
GCCTCCGCCCGGCCTTTGCATGGACATTGATGGAGAGGATGTCCGGGTGGAGCTTCAAATGAGATATTTGGGCCTCACCATCAACAGGAAAGAGGCTCCGGGACACTCCTGCCAAACGTCAGGATAGCCACCGTGGGGTTTTAGTCGGTTGGAGTCCGGCACCACCACGCCAGTAGCGGCCTGGTGTCCGCGCAGATTTTCTCCACGTTAAAGGAAAAAAAAGTTTAGTGACGATGTTTTGGGAGAGTAAAGCTAGGGGTGGGTTTGTCTAAGGACACGAGACCACCAGATTTGTTAATGTCAATTTTGGTTAGGAAAGTGAGGGCAATAGACACCGCTTTCGATTGGATAATAAGGTTAGTGGACCAGGAAGGGTCTTAGCCGCCCTGGAGAAAAAGTTGCTAACGGAAGATACCGAACGTGAGAAAAACTAACTCTCCCGTGTCAACCCGTAGTAAACAATAAATGTAAAGTAAAGTAAATGTAAAGTAAAAGATAGTTGTGTAGCGGCATGAATCATAGGACGAGGCGGATCGAGAGCGACTCATGTTGTTGTTGTGTCTCGGAACAGGGACACAGCCTCGAAACATAACGATAAATAAACTCCGGACAAAACAAAATCACCGTTATGGGTAATTATCGATCTAAGACAAATTCAAATTTTCCGACTCCCCTCCGACCAGTATAAATAATCGGACGTGATCGCGAGCGACTCAGTATATACCGAATAACACGAATTAGAGATCAATATCTACGATTCGAGTTTTCCGCGAGCGATCATACACTATCGTTGCAAATACAGTGAACGAGCGTCTTTCGCCAGCATTTGTACTTTTATTTATTTATTTACATTTATTCCAAATATATTTGGCGGGTTGCAACAGCAATCTCTTGCTCTTGGTATGTTATATTATCCATCCTTAACTCATCCTCTACACTTGTTTGGTCTGAAGGACCTTAACTATGAAAAATGCCAAGACCCATGGGTCCTTAAGGATACACGACAAGAATATGTAGACATCTAGCTACCACCTTGCCCGCGGTGTTTGACCTGGTCTCTGATGGGGATTGATGTTACAAGTCCAACCTAAATTGGCCGACCGAATGAGTCGCAACTCCCTCCGGGCTTCACTCGACCCCCGTGGTTCCAACTTAAGTCATTGGTGGGACTATCGGTGTCGATGCACGACTACGTTACTATCGGTCGGAGATCCCGCTTACCGAATTCGACACTTTGACATGGGGCTCACGCAAGCGGGGGCCCCAAACAACGGGTATCGGTCAACGCCGATGGCTTCGGGAACGTGGGTTTGCCATACCCCATAGACTCACGCAAGCGGGTGTACAGTAGAGTTAAAAACTCCCTGCACATCCGACGGTTCTGCCTGTAGGAAAGCAGCCGAAGAACAATACGAGTACGGCCCAGGTAACGCGCACTAGTGTAACTGTCAGGTCTCCCTCGTATAATTAATAAACTCATTGTTAAATCAATCCACGGAGTATTTCTTTGGCACCCTACACCGAACACATCCTACCACCTCACTACAAAAGGAATCTCTGCAGCCAAGTGGCAGACACATTAAAAACGATTTATTTGTTGTTTCGACTCCCCGAGCCCGATTTTAACAAATCAAGGAACAAATTTTACATCGCCGTTAATGAAGAAGGTAGCAAACAGATTTTGCATAAAATAGTAAACTAAAATAGCATACCACCCTCAGGGCAATGGATCGATTGAATGACCGCACCACGTACTAGTCGGATACCTCAAATTATATGCAGAGAAAGCCTAAATTAGAATGAGTAGGAGATGTCAGCCACGATCTCCTACACCACTTTTGTGGAAGAAGGAAGGAACGTAGTTCTCTCGTAATGAGTTAATTTTCGAACGTCTGGCCAGGCCAGAGAACCGTCCGGAAAAGTAGTAATCGAAGAAAATATGGAACCGACCTATGTAGATTTTTAAGGGATCTACTTGACAAGATCAACACGACGCAACTCGCAGCAAAGGAAAATTTAATGTAGCGGCCTATGGTCATAAAGAAAGTATCGTCAATAGTTATTCGCCATCAAGTAGTTATATTTGGAGTAGTTTAATCAGTATATCACATAGTACAATATTTCCGAAGTGCGATCGACAACACATATAAAAGAAATGACAAAAACAAGAAGGAATCGTAAAGGTAAAGGCTATCATCCAGAAAGATCGAGCTCTGTATACGACCGATGAACCCGATATTTTATTATCGAATCCACGATAAGAATAAATAAGGCATAATATATATGTCGGAGATAAGAGGACACCGGTGCCTTCCCTCTGAAACCTCGGGAAAATCCATAAAAACATTGCAATTAAAACCTACAGTTGTAATTAAACGGTTTGCCGTCATTCTACCCAATTGTATTTGTTTAAGACTTGTGACAATGAGCTTGGGCTCAAGGCGACAATTAGTCGCCGAACGTAGCCACGGTCAACAGGACGAACTCTCCATCTAACAAAGGCATTGAGTAATCCTATAGCTCTCCTTAAAAGAAAGATTTGTAGCGACACGTGACAGTAAACATTCCAACGGTTTCTGTCCCGTAGCTCGCCACA
>NT_177060.1:25989-35329 GCF_000188095.3 Bombus impatiens | reverse complement strand
TAAACACTAATATCTAGTTACCTAAAATCCTTCAACAGATACACAGTCTTTGTCCCAGTTACGGGAAGACAGGAGAGACCTATTTTTCCACGAACGACGTCTCCCACTAGCAACCCTCCCTGAAGGGCAGCTAGCATCCTTTTCTAACTACCGATATGGAGATTGGCTAATTAGCAGCAACGTCAATTTCCCTTACTTTCCGAACGTAGGATGTCCCTGACGAATCCAGTGATCTCGTGTCCTTAGGCACACCCCGTCATAGTTTCCCTCTGGGGTATCACCGGGACGGAAAGTCATTCTCTCTTGCGGTCTCATCGACAAAAAGGATTAACTCCTTACGGTCAGCGAATATTAACACAGAATCCGACTTAGATTTTGCGAGTGCGTACGACTACCGTCCCGTTGTCCGCGGATTCGTTATTGAATCTAGGATCATTGTCATTAGTCTCTCGAGTATCTAATTACCATGGTTACTTGTCCGGTTCTATGGTAATCGTATTTGCACTAGCCAATGTCTTCTCTATTGCATAACGACGACGTGTAATCCAAACGAAGATTCGCTTTACACCCCTAACCCTATTTCTAATGTACACCCGACATATATATGTATTTTCGACCGTTCGCGGAGAGACGTGGTCGCAAATTCTCATTACGATTCTGCTAATCGATGCCGTGAAATAGTCGTTCCCCTGTTTCGATTAAGATAACAGAAGTAGTTCAATGAATTTAACACTGTATTAATAGGTTAATATAGCTTGTATACTTAACAATAATGAATGTAATCATATAAACGTCACAAATTATTTAGCGATGAATACAGTTAGTATGTTACAGAAATTCGACCCGACTTTACGATATCTCTTGATATATGCGTTACAATAAGTGATCTGGATTTTCTCCGTCTGAACCTCTCTACATATAACGTTTGACTCTTCAGAAGGGATTGATTGCCCTTCGGTCATTCCTTTGTCTTCTCTGGGAGACGATCCCCATTACACTCGGGTCACGCCACCGTTCACGCCTATGATCACGTATGCCGCCTCCTTGCGTGGAAAAAGTAACGGACCGAAATCGATGCTTCTAGAACTCTCTGCTTGATGACAACTATACTCTCGTCGATACATCGTATATCTTCCGTCGGGCAGATAAGACGATCTGCCAGCGACACTGTAGGGCCGCGAGCGACGGTTAGAAATACAGCCTGTGGTAAGTCTCGTGGCGTAATATACTCCCCCCATTGAGAGGGTACCGATCAAGTGATATGGTGGTGTTGATTGTTTCGGAGTCAGCTGGAGCCGTTCTGCACCGAGCAGAACCACTACCGAGTGGTAGTGACAAGTATGTGACGGGTGAGAAGAGAGAGAGAGAGAGTTGCGTTTCGTCCCGGAACTACCGGTGGACTCGTCAGTGAGGCTATGCCCGGTAGTCCCTGCCTTAGACGTAGAGGGAGTCTCGCTAGGTGCGGTATTTGTATCAATCGTCCGTATATTCGACCGCTAGCGAGATAGACAGACTCGTTGTCGTCGTAGCCCTCTAGTATTGGCGGTTGGTACCTGCGGATCGCCCGGGAGGTGTTGCGCCGCGTTGATGCCTCGACCTGTCGGCGTCCTATTGATACCAATCTGCCACAGTACCATGCGCTTGATGCTCCGATCCCTGGTGCTCGTTGCCGCTCGAACGGTAGTCGTCCGTGTTAATGCCAGTATGATACCGTCTGCGCCGGGTTGGATCTTGATGATTCTGCCCAATGGCCATTGCATTGGGGGAACGTTGTCTTCTCTGAGAATGACGATGGTGCCTTCTCGTATACCGTGACTGCCCTTGCTCCATTTGTTTCAGATGTTCAGCTCCTTCAGATACTCTCGATGCCAGCGGCGCCAGAAATGTTGTTTCAATTATTGAATATATTGCAGCTGGGGAGATGATTGGATGGAGTGTCCCTAAAATCTCGTTCTCGAAAACTTGTTAATGAGTCTCCGATGAGGAAGTGACCGGGAGAAAGGACAAGAAAATCGTTTGGGTCTGATGATATTGAAGTCAGCGGACGGGAGTTGAGGATAGACTCGATTTCAATGATGAGTGTGTTGAAGTTTTCGAATGTTAAGAGCTCGTTACCTACGACACGTCTCAGATGTCGTTTGAAGGATTTCACTGCAGCCTCCCACAACCCGTCGAAGTGAGGTGAGGGGAGGAATGAAGCGCCATTCGATCCGTCGGTCGGTTAAAAAGAACTGAACCTTTACCTTATGATCGTCGGACTGCAGGAGGTTTCGGAGCTCTCGTAATTCGTTGTTGGTGCCAACGTTTACTCCGACGCTGTATGTCGTTGGATTACCTACTGCCGTGGTTCGGTCTGTGCTGACCGCGACAACCAGCCCTAGTTCCGGGCGTATTTCATGGATGCTGCCGGCGATAGTGGTCAGAGTTTCGCGCCTGGTATTCTGGGCGGAGGCCAGGACGCGCTGCACGTGCACCGGGAGTCGGCCTTCCCAGAGAGTCCGGATGAGTTCGTCTGATGTTGGCGAGGCTTTCCAGGTCCCGGTAAAATTGAGAAGACGTCCTGTCGTCTAGTTGTTCGCTCTCTATTATTTTACGTGGGCGTCGGACGTCTGACTCGCCCAGCCTCTTAATGAGTTCCTTTTTGAGGAACTCGTACTGCCCGCTCGTCGGTGGATTGGCTAAGATGTAGCAGATGAGTCGCAAATGCGGTTTGTCGATGTTCGCGATGGCGGCATTATTTTTGGCCTCCTCACTCGTAATCCCGATGTGTTTGAACTGTACCTCTAATACATTAAACCACTGCTCTACATCATCCGCCCAGAACGATGGTATGCGGAGCTGAGCGTTTACCGCGTCCACGTTACCGAGCTCGTTTTTGTCGGTACTCGCCGTCTCGAACGCTCTAATACTCGCGGAATTCGAAGCTTATCGGCACTCTCCCGGTTATCTCTATCACTTTTATCACGTCGGTGTCACCAATTTGTAGGAGGTTGAATGATGAGATTACTAGTAGGTAAAATCGTTATTGTATTTAAAATCGTCAATACAATGTCCTAGTCGAGAAACGGTGTGTGTAACGTCATTTGGACGCAGTTTATAATAATCCGTTTGCGATCGCGTCCGTTTATTTATAGTAGTCAGGGGAAGTCGGAAGATTCAAATTTGTCTTTGTTTTACAGTTACATGGCGACGTTGTTTTGCTCAGAGTTTGATTATTCCTACATTATACGTAACCTAACGAACTTCATACTCCGAAGCACAACAACAACATGATTTGAATCGAATTTTAACTCTTGTGCCGCTACAGATTAATGGTACTGGGTTCCACGTCGGCCAGTATTCTTCAGGTTGTTGGAGCCATTCCGGTCCATGTTGCCAAATGGTTGGTCGCAGGAAGTCTTCGGCATGTGTCCTAATTCCAAGTATTCTTGTATTACGGTGTGATAGTCAGCTTCGAATCGTTTGTCTCGTGGGAATTGACGGCAGAGGGATGTGAGTCGCTTCATCGCCATAGCTTTAGAGTATCCAAGCGAAGGAGTTGTTTCGTTAAATGGGAGAACGACAATGTATCGCCCTTTGTTGGTGCGTTGAATGTGATTTCGGAAGTGTTCCTCGCATTGTTGTTCAGCTTCCGAAATAGGGGCGGTCCTTCGTCAATTTCCCAGAAACGGGCGAGGTCCGCCTGTAAAGCCGTCGTGGAGGCGTGAAATGCGTATGCTGACGATTGCGAGGTTGGGCTCCCCCCGATGACCCATCCGAATCGCGTTTTTGCAGACGCAAGTCGGGCCCGTTTGCTTGACTGATATCAAGTTGGCCGACACAGAGTGGTGCTAACGTTGGTCCGGCGCTCAATAATATTTCGATTGGAGCAGGTCTATAGAATCTTGGATCGGCTAGTTGGAGATTCCTAGGTACCTGTATCGTTGAGCGATCCACGGGTTGATCTGGGACCCTAGTCGATATTGTCGGTATGATTAGGAACGTCAAGCTGCGTTCGTATGTTCCGTCAATGGAGGTGATCGTGGCCGTGATGTAGCATTTCGAGGTCGTCGATAACGTGTTGAGTGTTCCGATTGGGTCCGAACATTTCCGTTGGTTGAGTTTTAATGAATTGGCGAGTTTTTGGTGATAAATTTCATGCTAGAGCCGGTGTCTAGCAGAGCTCTAGAACGTAATGGTTCAATTTTATTGTTCAAGATGTTGACCTGCGTTGTGACTAATAAATCGTGCTGTAGTGGTTCGGAAGGAAGCGAGGTCAATGAGTCCGTTTTCTGTGGTTCGGTCCCTAGCAAGGTCGTCTGATGACGTCATTGCTTTCTTTGTCGTTTAGGACTGGTCGATATATTTGATGATATTTGATATATTTCAGAGATATTCGCGGAGACGTTCGGGAAGACGTTCGGGGAGACGTTCGGGGAGACGTTCGGGGAGACGTGGATGCACGTCTCGAAAGATATGACAAACGTGTGTTCGGTGAACTAGGCGAAGATCGACCATTGGATGATCGGCCGCTCGACGATCGACCGCTCGATGTTCGGCTTACACGTGTTCGTAATTTGCTATGACCATGGTCTTGATGCAAATATGTATGGTGTCGCTGCCTAGAGATGCGACATGAACCGGCGGAGCATTGAGAACAAGCGTGTCCCTTGCCTAAACAATTGGTACAGAGTACGCGCTTTTGGCGGTTTCAAGGCGTTCTTTGGGCGACTTTGCTTTGAAGACATCACAATTCCATAATTCGTGTTGTCCTTGGCAGTTCGGACACATCAACGTCTCATGTGTAGTTGTGAATGCGTGATTTCGCAACGCCTTTTTCATCACGGTTGATGCTGAACTTGTTCTATCGCCGTTCGTCCGTGTTTTCAGAAAGTCTACCAAATGTGTATATGACGGCATATTCTTGTCCGGTAATGTGCGTTGCCATTTGCGAATGATGGCTGATGGTAGCTTCGATGTAAATAGTTTGATAAGAACGACCTTTGATGTGACTGGTTCACCAAGTTTCTCTGAAGCTTGGAGATTTACTTTGACCGTCTCGAGAAAATCATCTATGGCTTCGGGCGTCTCTTTAGTTATTTTCGGATAGTCGAAAATCAAGTCCCAGTGGCGCATGCAGACTAGACGGCGGCAGTCGAATTTTTCTTTAAGAACGTCAATAGCGATTGAATAATTTAACTCTGTGATGTCTAACGATTGGATACTTCGCGAGGCCTTTCCAGTCATGGAGGATCGTAGATAATGGAATTTTTGCACGTGTGTAAGTCGCTCGCTTCGATCTATAGTGGATAAGAAGGAGTCATAAATGAATGCCAATTCTCGATGGTACCGTCGAAAGTAGGCAGATGAATTTCCGGTAGTTTAATTGATGTCGGCTCGGCGACATTAAATCGCAGCTTGGCGATTTCGACGACTATGTTTGTGTATCATCCATGAGAGTGTGTATTCGTACTACCAGATCGTAATATGTGTTTGTTAATTCTTATAATAAACTGTATTGTTTCCACGTGTCGTCGAGTAGTGTCGTAGGGGCCGTTAAATAGGCCTTATTCGGTTGGCTAGATTGTTCGTATTCATCGAGTCGTTTCGATAGAGTGGTGAATCGGCCGATTTGAAAGCCTCGTCTCCGATGCAAGGAGGTAATTTTGTCTGTGTTCTCCATTGGTGTAGCAGATTGTGAAGACAATGCAATGAACAAGCTTACCTTGTGGTTGTGAGTTTAAATGTTACTCGTCACCGTGTGTGTCTCGTTTGGCGTGTAAGACGTGTTCTTGCGGAAGTTGACCCCCTAGTTGTTGGCGTGAGGCTGCGTGGATTCACGTGGCGATGTATAGTAGTGGGTGTCACTGGCGTGCACTTTTCACTTGACACGTGATACGGCTTTGAAGACCAAATGATTCGACGGTTACGTGTCCACGCTTTTCACTTGCCACTGAATCCGGCTCAAGGGATCAAAATGTTACGATCGTTCGCGGAGAGACGCGATCGCTAGGAAAACGCGTCAGCGAGAGGCGTAAATTCTCGCTACGATTCTGTTAATCGACGCGTCAGAGAGAGGCGTAAATTCTCGCTACGATTCTGTTAATCGACGCAGCGAAATAGTCACTCCCCTGTTTCGATTAAGATAACAGAGGTGGTTCAATGAATGTAACACTGTATTAACAGGTTAACATATGATAGTATATTTGATAATAATATGATGAACACGCCACAAATTTTTTAACAATGAATATGGTAAATATATTACAGAAAGTTTACTCGACTTTACGATATCTCAATGAATTCGCTAGACTATGCGATTTTGATTTTGCTCGCCAGACCTCTCCATGTGTAACGTTTGGCTCGTCAGAAGGGATTGATTGCCCTGCGATCATTTCTTTGTCTTCTTTGGAAGACGACCCCCACTATGCTCGGGTCACGCCACCGTTCGCGCCTATGATCACGTATGCCGCCTGCTTGTGTGGAAAACGTAACGGACAAAAATCGACGTTTCTAGATCTCGCTGCTTGACGACAACTATGCGCTCGTCGGTACATTGTATATGTTCCGTCGGGCAGATAAGACGATCTGCCTACGACACTGTAGGACCGCGAGCGACGGTTAGAAATACAGCCTGTGGTAAGCCTCGTGGCGTAACACTCTCAAGGTACATTTGCGAAGCGGTTTATTTCATATTTCACTTCTGAGCTTCTTTGTTTCCACCCAGTCATGGCAGTTCAAAACTATGTTATGAAAATTAAGACTTTTCTACATCAAATCATTTCATTTGCCAGGCCTCATATATTTTTAGATTATTCACACAAAATTAGTACAGTGCGTAAACATTAAAAGGAAATAAGCGGCACAGTAGCCCCAACAAACAAGGACAAAGGATAAAATAAGATATCAAAAATAGCTGCTATTATTGAAATTTATACAAAAAGTCCTTGAAAAAGTAAACTCTTCTTTAAATAAAAGACGGTTATGTATATGAAAATCAAGAATGTAATGAAAATACAAAAAACATAGAAGAAGAAAACTATATTTGTTATTACGACTTACTTTTACATGTAGAATAATTTCCTTTCCTGTTACTGTACTACCCCATCTATCCTAGAACAAATTTTTAGGTTAAAATTATTTATACAAAACTAATATGTATACGATTATTTTCATTTTATAAAATTGTATGTATAAAATATTTACCATCGCTAAATCTCTTTTTACAGAAACTTTGCAGATCAAGTTTCTAGTCAAATTTAATTCTCCACTTAGTACTCATTACCAAATAATGCTTGGTAAATTCAAAAATTATAACGTTCAGTAAATTTTTATACGATGTACACTCTACCTTGACTGGAATACAAAAAACGATTGAACAGCACCGATGTCTATGATAACAGTGAAGACAGAGGAGTAGTGCTGCCTGTTGATTGGCTACGCTTCAGGACTACAGGTGGAACATGTACACGATCATTGCGCAAAATCTTGTGTTACCTTGTGGTATACATGTAAAATCTAGATGTGATTCTTTTGCTAATTTTCCATGGTTGTACTTCAATTTGAAGATTAATTAAATAAATGTTTAGTAACGATTTTAATACCGGAAATAACGATTATTATACTCCGAACTTTTATATAGTTACAGTATAGTAAAAAATGTAAAATACATGTATGTGTTATGTACAATGGCTCTCGAAAGAATTTAAACGCTCGCTACTGAAACTTTAAAGATATAGATATATATAAAGATAAAGATGCGCGCGCGCGTGTGTGTGTGATGCACTTGATATTTCAAAATATTCTCATAACTACAGCAAGGTACAGATATCAAGATTATGCGTGTAAAATTTGAATTCGATAACATTTGTAGAAGTTAGAGAATATTCATTACAGGAACACGCAAAAACAGTGTTATAAACGTTTCTCTATTTCCATCTCTTACCACATTATTTCTATTTCTTACCTCATACTAATATCTAGTTCCGTCGTGGCTTGCCTCGAATAACATCTCTAGGACAGTTTTTTATACTGTGTTTTAATTTTTGTATAATATTTATGTCAACATTATTTCATACGTAAATAATTGTTATTTTGTCATATCGTTTCCTTATTTATTTCACAATTATTTAATGTTTTACCCATTCCATCCCATATATATAATATTGGGTTTATATGTTGGGTCTGTGGTGGCCTGTATTGTACAGTATCCATTTTTTTACAACCCAGGTTCAATGTTTCGGATCAATATCCTGTTGAAAGTGAGGATTATGTATTTTTAGCATTTTACTTCAGATTTTTCTTTAATATGTTCAAATACTTATATTGGTCTAAAATCCAGTTTATAAATACTAAGTTCTCATTATCATTGGATGCCATACAGCTCCATGACAAAACCACTTTCGTGTTTTATCGCCGGGAGTAAATTTCGTATTTCTATTTTAGTATTGGCTTTTCTCCACACATAATTATGCTCATCAGACTGAAGAATATTGAATTTGTTAAGTTGATATGATCGCTAGTTCCTACCAGCGAAGTTGGCACGACTCCTAACGACACTCTTTTGTCTTAGGAGTCGACCACGTGTTAAATATCTAAGTGCATCCGATGTGTTCAGACGTTTGTATGAGGTGGTGTAATATAGAAAGTAAAATCCAATCTGAGTGAATCCATTAAATATCAACCCCAAACCTATATTTAATAACATAATTTACTTTCACTGGAAAATATTTCAGTATTCTAGAAGCTATTGTCTGTAGTAATATACACTCCTCGTCAAAGAGATTGTCCAGTGTGAGCTATCTTTAATTTCTCAATGATGCGTGTAAAATTTTTCGTCTGTAACGTATAATATTAAAACATTATGACCTCAGGATATGCGGTTCGTTGAAAACAATTAAAAATATTATGAGGTTTAGTGTATAACAAAAAAAATTGTTCTATTTTAAGAACGAAATGATAGCACATGTAGAAAATAATAATCAACATAAATTGTAACTAACAATAATTGCTTATCAAACGTATATACTTATTTAATAATGGGTACATCCCCCTTTATTTTCTATTACTTCTATTGTACGATTTACTATCGATTTATATAGTTTCTGGATGTAATTTTGACTTAACGTATCCCATTCGCGTACAATTGCACTTCTTAATTGTTGTACGTGTTGATACTGCTTTCCATTCGCGTATACATCGTGAACAAGTTCTGCACATCAATTTTCAATAATATTAAGGTCCGGGAAGCTTGCAGGCCACGAAAAAATAGATATATTTGTCGGAGATGAAAGAAAAACCGGAGCCTTCCCTTTGCAATTTTGGGAAAGTCTTCTAATGCTTTAGCCTAGATTTTCTCATA
>NT_177060.1:22511-25635 GCF_000188095.3 Bombus impatiens | reverse complement strand
AAACTTATTATTCTTTAATCTAATCATTAGTTAAACTTATCGTTTGTTAATCTTATCATTCATTAAACTCAATATTCATAATATTTTGTAAAATCTTGTATATTCGCGTAAATATAATCTCTGTTTCATAAAACGATGGTTAATTCAAACGAAGAATCATTACGCGCCTTAAATTCTAATGTTAACCCGACATATATATGTCATTTTTTAGCAGATATCTATTGTCCGTATTTTAACGAATAAAATGTGAGTTCGTAATAAACGAATTGTTTGCATTTATATTTGAATGTCTCAGAAAGAACAGAAGAAATATTTCAAATTTTAATCTCGTGCTGAAGTTTTTCTCAAAATATTAAAACGCTCTCTGTTTTACTCAAACGAGAACGAGCTATCCGTTTTTCAGCGTGAACACCGAAACATCTCTGCCATCGGCGTTTATTCGCTTAAAAAAATTGATTGTACAGCATGCGACGAATCAAGCTTGAGTGACCAATAGCTGGCCTAGAGCTCCTCAACTTTCCGCTAAGCTTTCTCTCTTCTGTTCCTGCTTTGTCTCGCGTTCAACCTGCTTTCGATATCTGCAGTTGAGCTGGCTTCCTTCTTCCACCGATTATGATTACCCACGTAAACATACTCGAAAGGAGGTAAATGTGAATAGCTTGTGGGGTCTAACTAGCGTTCTCTGCGTTGTCGCAAGCGTTTATCTTTCTCGAATCTCTTCCCTCTTTTTTCATCTTTTCTTCCATCTCTCTCCCTCTCTGTCTCTCTTTCTCTTTCTATTCTCTGTATTTCCTCTTTCGCCTAGGATCTCGGTGCGTCTTTTTCTGCCTTGACTCTCGCGACACGCGGTTCCAGAGCACGGCTGAAAATTTACATTCGACCCGAAATATCTCGCTCAGTGCCGGGGGAGGTGCAATTTGTTTAGTTCCGTCCTTCGTATGTACAGACTGTTTTTAACCTATTCGTGTTACAACCGATCCACCTCATGGAATATTTACGCGCCAGTTAGGCTCTTGCAGCGGACGGAACAAATTGGCAGCCAGTCGTGTTCGAAAACGAACGAGATATTGTGGTCAGTGATATTCTAAACTTCATGTGATTTGTTCATATCTAACGCGAATTTCCACTGTCAAACGTGTTATTCCGATTTATGGTTTTGTAGCGGCGACATTGATTTGTCCGAAGTTTGTTTATTATTACATTTCTGCGTCAAGGCAGAGTCAATGTCCTGAGGCAAAACAACAGCACGAGTCGCTCTCGACTCGCGTCGTCCTTTGACACCTGTGTCGCTACATTACCCCCCTACCAGTGATAACGTTTTTCACCAAGTTATGCTTTGAAAGTATTTACAGTGTTTTTCTTGGGTCGTCGTTATTTAAAAAAAAAATTACCGATACACCTGATCCGACAATTTACGATGCCTAACCTGCCTGTAGTTTTCTTGCTGTACATACATACATACAGCTTGGCGTAGTTTTCGATATAAAGTACCGCACTGTGTCGTATCTACCAAACGAGTGGACGAGTCGCGTCCGACAATTCAGCGAGAAGTCGGTGATACGTCGATTGTTTTGCTCGATACAGCCTCTGTTGTGTCCGTGTATCGTGTTGTAGCTAGGTTGCTGGTTTCATCGCTGTGGTGTCGATTTCGTGGGTCGACCAATAACCCATAGTGGCTTAAGAAGTCCGCGCCGATGAAAAGCGCCGTTAGTACGTATTAAGTATCCGCCGGGAAGTGCTTCTCCTAGGTCGCCAGCACTAAGTCGTCGAAGACTGACGAGGCGGCACGCTTCCTCAGATCTGTATAGAATTGAGACGGCGTTCTATCGCCCATTTCTTCGTTCTCAAACTCTTAGTGCAGTCTTGAACCGTTTGAGTTTGCGAATTCTGTACGAAGTTGTCTGTTGCTACTGGTCATTATGAATGTTCATTTTTCGCATGCCGGTGTCACCAATGTAGAGGTTGTTTAGTCGTATACAATTCACGTCGGGGTTACCAATTTCTAGAGGTTTGTGTGTAGAGGATGGCCGGTGAGGTTTAATAGACGAGATTGCTCGTTGTTTAAATCGTCGAATATATTTAAAATGATAAATTAGTATACAGATAATGTTCGCAAAGACGCTCGTACTAACCGATTCGCTAAGACAATGTATAAGTCGTAAAATAGGATCGTTAAAGACTCGTTAATTAGATCACTGATAATTCGTTGATAACTGGTTGATAATTAATCGACAACTGACTGTAAATCAGTTCTTTGCGATCGCTTCCGCTTATTTACACTACTCGGGGGAGAGTCGGAATATTCAAATTCGTCTTTGTTCGACGGTTGCACGTAGCGGCGACATTGTTTTGCTCGGAGTTTATTTATTCTTACATTACGTGTATCCTAACGATCTTGATATTCCGAGGCAAAACAACATGATTTGAATTGACCTCTAACACATGTGCCGCTACAGTTTCTTCGGAGCACTTTTCCAATCAACCAAGAAATTTTTAATGTTTTGTTTTAAAAGGCGAACATATATTTTCAATTCAAAAACTTTCTATATTCACTAAGCGGATCACGAATCGATATTTTTTACGCTCGGCACAGACTCGTAAGAAGTCTATTTCCGCGGAATATTCAAAGCGGTTAAAAAAGCTGGTCATGTCAGTCAGATAGATTATATTCCAATAAATTGGGCATTTCCACCGAACTGAATATCTTTGGCAGTTAAAATCCTTGACATTTTGCGATCAATCTTCGCGTCAATCGAAATCCACCGAAAATCGTGCACCATCCAGCAGCCTGAGGGATGTACACGATATTTATATACATCATAAAGATTTCAGGAAATCGAAAATGACAAAGCGGTTGAATTTGCGCTCGGAATTGCGAGTGGAGCCACTCTCGTCTCACGGACTACGAATATTCTGTTTAAGTCGAATTCGACTTCGAGTAAACGCGTGTCGACTTTCCTTAATCCGGCTTGGGAAATTGTACGTCACTTTCATCAAGTAAAAAATATTTTTCGAATTATTCATGTCGTAAAAATGTCTTCTCTTCTTTGATCTTCTCGTCCTTTCGATTCCATATTTTTACGGCTGTTACGCCGGGCGGCCCTCTGCCTGGCCCAGGTCACCC
>NT_177060.1:15414-21665 GCF_000188095.3 Bombus impatiens | reverse complement strand
CAACGGAAATCAGGGGATCGATCAATTCGTGGTGTCGATTGTTATAATCGTAACGGGGATTTACGACCCCCGTTGACGTCTCTCTTAGCGACTGCGTCTCCCCGCGATTGGTCGAACAATCAACGGCTATTGCGATATTCTGCTGCAGTCAACATCGAACAGGGAACAAAAGGAACAAGGATACGAGGCTTCGGCAACTATATTCTCTCGACATTTATTTCGATCTTTGGCAAACTTTCTTTACAATAAAAATTTCATTCGTTTTAAGTTGGTCAAACAGCCCTTGCATGGATCCTTTTTATCGGGAAACCTTTATGCCGGTAATATTTTTGAAATGAAACAGAGAAACGGTCAAGAGAGGTTTCCAGAACTTTATTTGAACGAAGAATCTTTCTCTTTACCTTTTTAATATTTTAATATTTTATATGTTCCGTCATGAAATGTTATTTCATATATAATATGCAAATCATTTCTGTGTAATGCCTTTTTATAGTGAGATACGCAAATACCTGAAAGCTTGCAACAGCTGTTATTGCAAATTGTATCTCATTTACCTCATTTGTATGTACATCGGCTGTAACTTATCGTACTTCTTTTCTGCAGCGAGTGTTTCTTTCGAATTCGCGAGAAATTGGCCCGGAGATTCATTTGGAGATTGTAAAGAAAATTTACCAAGTTCTTTATCTAATCAAAAAGTCCTGCCAGACATCTTATTCATTTCAGATATATATAGATGTGATACATTGTAACATCGCTACATGCATGCACTCAAGTTTTGATTAATGTGTGGCAATTAACTTTTGTTTTAACATGTTTTAGTAACACGTTATAACAAGGATAGAATATGCAAAACAAATTCGAAAAAATTCAATTTGAAACTCGTTTTTCTACGTTTGTGTGAAATATATTATTCTATGTAAAACTGCTTATATTTTTTTTACAAATAGAGGAGTTACGTTAAATAATAATTTATTATTTACATCCACGATCTCAGATATTATAGGACGATAGCCGTTAACTGCGCGATTACGACAAATGATAAAAATGCAACCACGATGCATGATCTGTATGCGTGCATTGATGTTTCGGTTTGATAAATATGCAAAAACAAATTGTGCTTCAGCAGCCGTATTATGAAAAGCAGATACAATTTCGGAGTGCTATTTCAAACAGATGAAAAATATTTTCGAAGATTTATTTCATTCGACCGTGGACCTTGCTTTATAAAGAAACGCAGTTTATTGCTGGTACTGCAAACAACATATATGTAACCAATTGACACTGTCGTACTGGGAATTTTGGAGAATAATATGCATTTACTCGGTTTGTACAATCAACGGAGAATAAATTTTATACGTGTTTTCCATTCAATATTTTTCGAATCATCCGTCCAAATCCCTTTCATGTTTCTGTTTTATTCGCAATTTTATATTTACGCCACATCGAGGTACTTATTGGAAACCGCTTAAATTACAGAAAGGATTGTATCGTTTAAATCTGATTCAGAAAAATTGTTCATATTACAGCTGGGGTTGAAATATTTTCGAACTAAATTTTTACTCGACCTTAAGCTTTTACTCGATAATGTATAAAATAATAAAATGTATATATAGTATAGTTATAATAAAAAAAAACGACGCTGCGTCAGAATAATAGTCACAATTCTCTCAAAATTCTCTTAAGTTCTCTTTCGACTCTCAAATGACTCTCAACCTTTCTTCAACTATTTACACAAAATTCTCTCGCTTCTTTTTATAAATCTCACGTGAACAACATGCATTCTTGCCACATGCAACAAAATTTTCACATAGCATAATGCATTCTACTGGTCTACTTGTACATTTTTCGAATTGCTTCTCGCCTGCTGCCGATACTTCAGTAGAAACACTCGCCACGGTCTCATTGTCATAGTATCGTAAATTATAGCCACTAAATATACGTCAAACTCTATATGTAATGGCATTCTCTACAGATTCTTACATATTCTTGAATTTCCCTCTTCATGTTTTCCCAGTAATAATGCTGTCGTATTCTCCGATAAGTCTTCGTTACTTCTTTGTGTCCTGCTACAAACGACTCATGTTTTTCTCGTATTATATTATTTCGCATTTCAACTGGTGGTGTGATTATTTCCCCATTGCAGATGGTGATAGTTATGGATTTTTCCATAAATACTTCCTTCCATTTCTTGATTGTGTGTCGCAAAGTATCTCTTCCGAATTTCCTTTACTATTGCTAAAGGACGTTAATTGTTTTTCATTTACTACGTCCAGTAGATATCTCAACGAGTTTAGTAAATTTTCTGGCCTTATAGGAATATTTCGGTCTTCCTTTACCAATAGGGATACGATGTATTTTTCGGAGTCTTGATTCAAACTTGCTCTTTCCAACATGAGTCTTTCGTAATGCGGTAGCCTTCCTATTTTCTTCATCTCCAAGGCTCCTTTATCTATTGGAGCGCTCTGTATATCGACGAATATCACTTTATAATCATTCACTCTCGTAACTGAGTCTCGCGTTTCCGAAATTTTTAATTCTGCATGTACCGTTTGTCTTGCGTCTTTCCCTCGTTGCCGAGTTGTTTCAGAGTTCTCGGTCGAGGCATCCAATTGAAATCTGTTTAGATGTGGATATCGATCTAGCGAATCTCGTTTCTCTTTTCCAAACAATGCATCTGCGTTTGCATTTGTTCGTCATTCCTTGTATTGAATATCAAACTCAGTCAGTTTCCATTTCCAAATTCCCGATGTGGGATCCTTAATGGAATTCATCCATACTAGTGGTTTGTGGTCAGTTACTATAGTAAATTTCCTATCATACAGGTGTGGTTTGAAATGCATCGCACAGTAGACGATTGCCAGACATTCCTTTTCTATGCTAGAATAGTTTTATTCTGCGAGGTTTAGTAGTCTAGAGGTATACGCGATTAGCGACTCGATACTCCGCCTATTGCGTATCCCGATGCATCTCACGTGAGGTTGAAGGGTTTGGAAAAATCCGGATATTGTAGAATAGGTTTTATGATTAATGCTGTTGTAGCGGATCGGTATCAACAGGACGCCGACAGGTCGAGGCATCAACGCGGCGCAACACCTCCCGGGCGATCTGCTGGTACCAACCGCCAACACTAGAGGGCTACGACGACAACGAGTCTGTCTAACTCGCTAGCGGTCGAATATACGAGCGATTGATACAAATACCGCACCTAGCGAGACTCCCTCTACGTCTAAGGCGCAGGGACTCCCGGGCATAGCCTTACGGACGAGTCCACCGGTAGTCCCGGGACGAAACGCACAACTCTCTTTTCATCCGCCACACTGTTTTAAAATTGTTGAATGTATCTTCTCGATTTATGTCGTCCAGACGGATGAATAGTTCTACTCCTTGCAATTCTGATAGCACTGAGTTCATCAAGGGTTGAAACGTTGTTGGGGCGTTTTTTAATCCAAGGGACATTCTTTTGAATTGAAACTGCCCATATGGTATTGAAAATGCCGTTTTGTGGGCATCCTCCTGGGCCATTCGGATCTGTCGGAAGCCTGATGCCAAGTCAAACGTGAAAAAATATTTCGCACTTCCTAATTGATCCGACATTTCTGTGATGTTGGGGAGCGGATAAACACCGCCGATCGTTTTATCATTAAGCTTTCTATAATTAATAACTAATCTCCAACGTTTGTTTCTTCGCGAGTCTAGTTTCTTCGGCACAATCCATAACGAAGAATTGTACGGAGATGTCGATGGTTCTACGACATCAGTGTCCAGTAATTCTTGAACTTGACGATTTATCTCCTCTCGATGTGCAGATGAGTAACGATACTGTTTGATATTAATTGGTATATCATGCATTGTAATTATTCGATGCTCTAGAACTTCAGTTCCTTTCAGCGTGTCTTCTGGAATATGAAATCTATCTTGATTCTTCCGAATTAATTTTCCGCCGTTTCTTCTCTTCTCTTTGTTCAAGTGTTCGAGTCGTAATAATTCAATTATTTTGTCAACTCTACTTTCTTTTGATTTTAAAATCGCATTGCACGTCATGCTAGGGAGCGAGGTGAGATTTTCAAGTTCTTTAACTACCATTGTAGGTGTAGTATTTGTTATTCTCATATAACCTCTTCTCTTATGATTCCTCACAACTGCAATATCAAAATAGACTCCCTTAATTGGCTCGATTTTTTGAATAAATCCTTCGTTTATCTTCGGAATTGTAATGTTGATAGTACATGGTACCGAACTTCGTTTCGGCACGATTACCTTTTCTCTTGTATCGAAGGGAATGTAAATATTTCCCCACTTGACATGCTTTCGCTCGTAATCCAAACGAGCTTTGGAGCGATGATCGAGCTTGATCGATCAGCAATGAGTCATCAACTACATGAAAAATAACTGGATGGCCCGCAACCTGTATTACTGTCTGCCCTAGAGTGACCAGACTCGTTGCCGTAATTCCTCGAACTTCGATTGATTCTTGCTCGTTGATGATCGCTGAATCGGGCAAGGCAGGTTTTTTAATGATATTTATTTCTGATCCGGAGTCTAATAGCAAATTAGTTTTAGTTTTCAAGTCTGGGGAGACTATTCTTGCGGTTGGAGTGCTCGGGGTTTCGTTTATCTTTATCGAAACAATTCGGACAGGTCTTCTTCCGAAACAGAATCCGATTCTTGCGCATTGTTGGTTGTTTTTCTGTCCACTTCCTTCTATTTTAATTATCGATTCTCCAGATATTCTCTTCGTTCCCATGCACGACTGCACGATGGTTTTATTGTAATGATTGAAGGTTGTGGTGTCGGTATTCTCGTTGCCGCTTGTACTCATAGGCAATTCACAGCGTCGCTCCTTCGAGGTTCGCCCCTCACTCTCGAAGGAGTTGGCTGGTTTCCCGACTGCCCCGACTTGTAAGGTACTATTATCTCAACGTCTATTCTGGTTTTAAATCTGTAGCAATCTTTTACCAAATGCCCAGGTTTTTTTACAATAATCACACGTTATAGAGTTTTGTCCCGGATCGTTTGGACGATTCTGCAACGGCGGTATAAATCTCCGATCTTGACGATTGTTCCCGATGTTTTTGTTATTGTTCAGAGGACGAGTGTTATAATTGTTCGGAGGTGTCCGACGTTGGTATCGTGTCCAGTCGCCTCCTTGTTTCAATTCCCGTGTTGCTCTCACGGCTTGGCGGTACGCGTCATTCAAGGATTGGTATCCTGCTACATTTACTCGCAAATACATCTCGTTTGGATTAGTGTCTAATCACCGCGGTTACCTGATAACTTCGTAATACTTACGATTGTGTTAATAAACATTACCTCTATTGTATAATAACAATAGCTAATCTTAGTAAAAGTTCGTTAAACACCCCTAACCCTATTTTTAATGCGAACACGACATATATATGTCGGGGAAGGGTCGGGAATAAGATTGTGGGCGTTTGATAGATCTTCATTGGAATTGGCCATCGTCGTGTTATAACGAAGGTACGGTCTGTTAATACGAGTATGGATACTACCGACTCGACAATCGATCGCGACGGTTGGACACTCGCGATACTAGTGATGATGGTCTTAGGTTCAATAACGAACCCGCGGTCAACGGGATGATAGATGTACGTGCTCACAAAAATCTAAGTCGGACTCTTTGCGAAAACGTGGAATATCCACCGAGCGTACAGGCATTAAGTAACTCGCTAATAAGACCTCACGAGGGAATTACTCTCCGTCGCGATGATGCTGCAGAGGGAAGCTATGATGGGGTGTGTCTGAGGACACGAGATCTTCGGATACATCGAGGATAGCCTTCGTTCAGAAAGTAAGGGAATTTGGCGGAATAAGGCTAATTGGTCAATCTCCATATCGGTGGTTAGAAAAAGATGCTAGCCGCCCTCGAGGGAAAGTTGTTAGTGGGAGACGTCGTTCATTGAAAAATAGGTCTCTCCTATCTTCCCGTAGCTGGGACAAAGACTGTTTGTTTGTAGGACTTTAGTCAACTAAATCCTAAGATTTATGACGGGCCCTCAGGCTAGCTGAACATGTACTGCGGAGATGCATTGACATCTGGCAATCATCTTGCTCGAAGAATAGGGTCTGTGTGTGGCGAGCCACAGGACAGAAACCGTTGTAATGTTTACTGTCACGTGCCGCCACAAATATTTCTTTTAAGGAGAGCTATGGAATTACTCCATGCCGTTGTTAGACAAAGCGTTCATTCCGTGACCGCGGCTACGTTCCGCGACTGGTTGTCGCCTCGCGCC
>NT_177060.1:11007-15387 GCF_000188095.3 Bombus impatiens | reverse complement strand
AGTCTCGAACAATTACAATCGGATTGAATAACTACAATTGTTTAATTACAGCTATAGTAGACTCTAGATTACAATGTTGCGGGATTATCCAAAATTCCAAAGGCTCCGGTGTTCTTTCATCTCCGACATATATCTATATGTGGAAATTTTAGATGCTTAAATCTATGTTTGTTGGAATGTAATTAAATCTTGGGCAGCTGTGCTATTACAAGTGAAGAAGTATTCAATTTTTTGTGGTGAAAATCGATATATTATGTCTGATTTGAATTGAATGACTAAATTGTCTTTGTGGATCACTGATCGTGTAGATCATTTTGTCTTGATATCGACTGCAAGTTTAATTACTGTAAAATCAATTGAACTCTTTTTGAGGCTTGCTCAATGTTTCTTTTTTTTGTTCTTTTCCTTCTGTTTTCTTATAGTAGTCTTTTCGAATTCTTCTATCTTGGAATAATATCCAACGTTCTCGAGCATTGATCCGTAGAAGAAACGTGTATTATATTATACACATTATGTATAACGTTGAAGTTTCTCAAGACACATATTCTACACCATACATTTAGAGAAAAGAAAGTTTCACGTTATGTTTTATTCAGCCAAGAATGTCTTTATCGTTTGGTTGGGTTGTAAAATGTACAGTATTATGCATACTTGTGTAAAACTGTGGAAGATTTCTTTTGAAAGATTTCAGTGCATAAAGCATTTTAAGAGATATTCTCCTGTATTTTCTCAACTACATACTTTACATTGATATGTATAATTCCGTTAAAACCTTGACTTACACAAAGTTTGAAAGTATTGAATACTTACGTAGACTTAAAGACTATAATCACATTTCATAATTGAAACTCAACAAACAGTTAATTGTATATCTCGATAATCGTAAAACTTGTGTAGTTCTTTACCTCTGCCATGTAAATGCAGTTTGCAAAAGATTTCAGCCGTAATATAGTTGTTACACAACATTTACCATCAATGTAAATGACACATGCCCGTGTTTCCGAATAAAACTCGCTGCCCTTTATTACAAATCGGTCAATTACTTTTAGTGGTCCGTTGATCCTCAATCTTCAAGGAAATAAGGGGGGGGGGGGAAATTCACAATGGTGGATACTTCCAAAGCTATAGACACAGTGCTCCACTCGGCGTTAAAACCTTGCCTGGCGAGGAAGGGTGCGCCGATCCCCATTATTGAGTTAGTCTGCGGCATGTTTAACGGAAGTAAAACGAAAATAAAATCTAGGGGAAACATAAGGGTCGAGATTAAAATCCTTAGGCGAGTTAAGCAGGGTGACCCTTTATCGCCGCTGCTATTCAACTTGTGCTTGGAGCCGTTGCTGAAAACGATTGAGGAGCAAACCAGTAGCATTAACGTTAGTAATTCAAGAAAAGTACCTGTCCTGGCTTTTGCCGATGACGTTGTTTTACTTGGTACTGACGAAAGGGAAGCACAACGCCAAGTAGGCGTGCTCAACAAATAGCTGAATCGCCTGGGTATGAGCATCTCTAGGGATAGGAGCCAAACGTTCCAGGTTGTTGCTAGAATGGACACTTGGTTCGTTAGAGAACCAACGATCAGGCGCGGGGAAGATAACATCCCAACAGTTGATCCCGATGAGGCCTTCAGGTATTTAGGCTCTAAGATGGGGCCATGGAAGGGCGTCCACTGTGGCATTATAGTACCCGAGATTCTGAGCGTGGTAGGAAGAGTTAGGAAGGTCTCCCACAAGTCATGCCAGAAGGTCGAGTTGATAACAAAATACATCTTTCCCCGGTACATATATCACCTGCTCGTGAGTCCGCCAAGTGACAGTGTTTTGAAATTGTTGGATAGTGAAGTCAGGCAGGAGGTAAAGGCAATTTTACATCTTATGCCTTAAACTGCCACTGGCTAGAGTTGCCGAGGTTTGAACATCTCGTGAAACTCGGTACCCTAAAGAGCGCTATCAATATTAAAAACTCGATCGATCCGGTAGTCTCTAGCCTTATTGATGAAGATTATGACAGAAAACTCAAAAAAATGGCCAACTCCCTAAGGATCAATTGGTCAGCCTCTTTAGAGGATATTGAGAAAGCAAAGAGAAGGCTCAAAGCCTCACATGTAAAACAATGGGCAGAATTGAGGAGCCAAGGCCAAGGTGTTTATGACTTCTCAAGAAATGGAACTGGCAACGTGTGGCTTGAGGAATATAATCTGCTCAAGCCACCGAGGTTCACCGATGCCCTTAGACCTAGGACCTTTGGGACTAGAACTGTATTGGCTCGTGCCGACGAGAAGATAGACGTTGCTTGCAAAAGATGTCGAGTACCCGGCCTGAGACCCTTGGACATATATTAGTACTGTGCCAATACACCAAAGGCCTAAGGATGAAAAGGCACGATAAGGTGAAGCTAATCTTCGTCGACAATTTGAGAAAATGCAATGAGGTATTTGTCGAGCATACTTTGAGAGTGAGGGGTAATCTGGTTAAACCTGACCTCGTAATTAAAAAGGGGGAGAGGATTCTCGTGATCGACGTAACTGTCCGTTACGACAATAAGGATTAACTCTCGAAAGCAAAATAAGAAAAGGTCGACAAATACCCATCCTGTCTAAATTATCTTAAACAAAAGTTTAATGTTGGCAGGGATGAAGTTTTACTCGTGGTCTTGGGCAGTAGAGGCGCAATAACAACCAATACGGGAAGAACCGTCAAGCGAATGGGTATTAATAATCGGGATATCAAAACAATAATTATGAATGTTTTGCGCAGCTGCATCGAGATGTGCAATATGTCCTTAGATGGGTAATGAAATGACCCAGGTTTTAAATTATGTATTATCTATATTTATATTTGTTAAACATTGTTTATTTATCTTACTTTCGAATTAAATGAATTGTATATACGAACTTATTTATTCGTTATTATTATAATCCTTTTGTCTTAAAAGAGTCTCTTTATTCAATAACTGTGTGCCGTGAGTTAATATTCAATTTTGAGGCAAATATTAGTTAGAAGTCACTACGAGGGGGTACCGCGGAAGTATGGAGCCCCGTTATCCGGATTCCACAGATCTTAGCCGCGTATGCTGGAAAGCAATACGCCGCTGGGCCTATGCGTGTGCTCGAAGAGCAATGCGTCGCTAGATTGGCCGCGTGTTGTGATCTCTTGAGCCCCAAAGGCGACATGCTGCCGACAAACGGCGTGCCGTGGACAATAAGAGAGTCATAGTTACTCAGGAGCAGGCGAGACTTTGGTCTTGTCTGCCCCAGTCGCACTCCTACCTCCCAGTGGTACTGCCGGTAACATGCTCACCGTATCAGCGTGGGGAATAGTCGCCCGGATGCGGTGGGCATGGCTAAATGGAATACGGCGACAAAGGAGGGAAAGACGACGCAATTAAGAATCGGCTTGTCGATGAACGGTTGGTTAAAACCGTGAAGAGGAAAATAAATCATAAATTTAAATCTATTAAAAAGGGAACTTGTTCCCGGGTTTGACATATGACGACAGGCTTGTTAAGGTTAATGATTTTGTAGCGGCACAAGGGTTAGAATTCGATTCAAATCATGTTGTTTTGCTTCGGAGTATCAAGACCATTAGGTCACAGGTATTGTAAGGAGTAATGAACTCCGAGCAAAACTCTGCCGCCGCTACATATAACCGTAAAACAAGACAAATTTGAATCTTCCGACTTCTCCCCGACTATTATAAATAAACGAACGCGATTGCAAACCGATTATTCTAAACTGCGACCAAACGACTTTATACACACCGTTTTGCGACTAGGACTTTGTACTGACAATTTTAAATACATTAACGATTTCACCTACTAGTAATCTCATTATTCAACCTCCTACAAATTGGTGACCCCAACGTGATTAAAGTGATAGAGATAACCGGGAGAGTGCCGATAAGATTACGAACTCCGCGAGTATTAGAGCTTTCGAGATGACGAGTACCAACAAAAACGAGCTCGGTAACGTGGACGAGGTAAACGCTCAGCTCCGCATAACACCGTTCTGGGAGGATGATGTAGAGCTTTAATGTGTTAGAAGCACAGTTCAAACACGCCCGGATTACGAGTGAGGAGGCCAAATATAATGCCGCCATCGCGAACATCGACAAACCGTATGTGCGACTCATCCGCGACATCTTAGCCAATCCACCGATGAGCGGGCAGTACGAGTTCCTCAAAAAGGAACTCATTAAGAGGCTGGGCGAGTCAGACGCCCGACGCCTACGCAAAATAATAGAAAGCGGACAACTAGGCGACAGGACGCCTTCTCAATTTTACCGGGACCTGAAAAGCCTCGCCACCCCTGCAACATCAGACGAACTCATCCGGACTCTCTGGGAAGGCCGACTCCCGGTGCACGTGCAAGGCATCCTAGCCTCC
>NT_177060.1:0-10985 GCF_000188095.3 Bombus impatiens | reverse complement strand
GGCATCCTAGCCTCCGTCCAGGATAAGAGGCCCGAAACTCTGACCACGATCGCCGGCAGCGCCCATGAAATACGCCCGGAGCTAAGACAGGTGGTCGCGGTCAGCACAGACCGAACCACGGCACGAGGCAACCCAACCACATACGGCGGCGGAGTAAGCGCTGCCACCATCAACGCGCTGAGGGAACAGATGACGCAAATGCAGGCGCAAATAAACGCGTTGACCATCGGGGACCGCCGGCGACCATGCTCCTGCGCGAAACACCACCGCCGTTCGCGATCCCGAATCCCGTCACGACAAAGCGGCTTATGCTCTTATCATGCGACGTATGGCGAACGCGCGAGAAATTGCACCTCACCGTGTGCATGGAAATCGGAGAACGAGACCGGCCGTCCGTAAACGCGGCGAACGACGATGACTTGATCTCCCGCCGCATTTTTGTTCTCAACAAAAACACGCGCATCTCGTACTTGGTAGACACCAGCGCAGACATCAGCGTCTACCCGCGCAGCAAAATGCTGAGACCTGCGAAGAAGAGCGAGTACGAATCATTCGCGGCTAACGGGACACGAATTGCGACGTACGGTACAGTCGCGATCCACCTCAACCTGTCCCTTCGACGCGCTTTCAAGTGGCATTTTACAGTGGCCAACGTCCAGGCACCTATCATTGGCATGGATTTCCTGAGCCACTACGGGTTGCTCGTGGACCGGAATAAAAGATTAGTCGACACGACAACCTAGTTATCGTCGAAGGCATACGCCGCTATAGACAACACGCCATCGGTGCAAACTCGTTGTCGTCGTAACTGGTGTTGACGGTTGGTGTCCGCGGATCGCCCGGGAGGTGTTGCGCCGCGTTGATGCCTGGACCTGCCGGCGTCCTATTGATACCGATCCGCCACAAAACAATTACGCAGGTACCTCGATATGATTAACTTCTGTAGACGTTTCATACCGGGGGCTGCAAGAATTTTGCAACCGCTTAATGAGCTGCTAAAAGGCGCGAAAAAGGGTAACGCGCCTATCGAATGGTCCAATCGCACGGAAATCAGCTTTGAAGAATCAAAACGCGCCCTCGCTGACGCCACATTGTTAGCGCACCCGATGCCCGGTGCGCCCGTCAGCCTCACAGTAGAAGCGTCCGACTACGCAGTAGGAGCCGTTTTGCAACAAGGTGCGAACAACAAGTGGCAACCGCTAGGGTTTGCTACGAAATCCTTAACTCCTGCGCAACAAAAATATAGCGTCTACGACCGCGAACTCCTTGCGATTTACACCGCCGTTAAACGCTTCCGACACACCGTCGAAGGCAGAAAATTCATAGTATACACGGACCATAAACCCCTCGTCTACGCATTCCGCCAGAAACTCGAAAAATATTCGCCTCGACAATTTCGCTACCTTGACTACATAGTTCAGTTCACGACAGATATCCGGTACGTTAAAGGCGTGGAAAATAATGTAGCCGACGCGCTATCCCGTATCGAGACAATCGAAAACGCGGCACATCACCGAACGTTAGCAGTAGCACAAGATAACGACGATGAACTACCTACCTAACTACCGATGAACCTAACCCAAATCCTTAATTCCGATTCTCCCACGGTGCGGCTTGAGAAGATCCGATTGCCTGAAAAAGACACCGAAATGTACGCGACACGTCGAACGGGACCTTGCGGCCGTTCGTACCGAAATTGTTGCGACACAACGTGTTTCATTCGTTACACAGGCTTTCTCATCCGGGAATACGCGCCATACAAAAACTGGTGACGACGCGTTTTGTCTGGCCGTCTGCAAACAAAGATTGCCGTACGTGGACGCGGCAATGCATACCGTGGCAGCGTAATAAAGTCACCAGGCATGTATCATCACCAGTTGGATCGTTCGGAACTTTAGCAGGCTTTAGTGGATTCGAGCATATACACGTGGATATTATCGTAATGTAGTATCCGCAGGGCTTGCGATACTGTCTAACGTGTATTGATCGTTTTTCGCGCTGGCCAGAAGCCGTTCCCATTGCCGACATGGAAGCTTCAACCGTTACCACGGCCGTCCTATCGACTTGGATTTCTCGTTTCGGCGTCCCTTTAAAAATAACAACCGACCAAGGTCGCCAATTCGAATCGCGTCTGTTCGAAGAGTTGTGCCGGTTGCTCGGCGTCACACACCTACGCACATTGGCCTATCATCCTGCGTCTAATGGGATTGTAGAACGCCTGCATAGGCAGCTTAAAGCGGCGATCAGGTGCCACGACACTAGCAACTGGGTCGAAATTCTGCCAATTGTGCTATTAGGGGCATTAGAACCGCGATAAAGGAGGACCTAAACGCAACGGCAGCCCAGATGATATATGGCACCGGCATACGTTTGCCGGCAGAGTTCTTTCTACCAACTAAGCAGCGGGCCATCTCGGAATTCGCAACCCTGCTCAAGGAACAAATGGAGAAATTCCGGCCTCAGCCCGTTACACAACACGATGAAAAGAAATTATTTACTTTCCGCGAATTGGAGTCTTCCCCCTATGTATTCTTACGACACGACGCAATTATTACGACACGAGGCCCTTTACAGCCGCCTTACGATGGACCGTTTAGAGTAGCGCGAAGAGGCGAGAAAACGTACAACATCAATAGAGTAACGCGAAGAGGCGAGAAAACGTATACTATTAGTGTCAACAATCGCGATATAACGGTTTCCGTCGACCGGCTAAAGCCAGCCTTTGTAGTATCAGAGGATCTCGAAGCGAAAACCGCCGAAACCCGTGACATGCTTATTCCAGTAGAACAAACGAACGCTCGCAACGAAAGCGACGTAAATAGTAATAATGAAAGCAACGAAGGAAACACTAGTAATAGGTATGTTACGCGTTCTGGCCCAAGAGTTCGTTTTCCCGATCGGCTACAGGCAGGTTTCGGTTAGACATCATAAATTATTAAATTAAATCTATTAAAAAGGGAACTTGTTCCCGGGTTTGACATATGACGACAGGCTTGTTAAGGTTAATGATTTTGTAGCGGCACAAGGGTTAGAATTCGATTCAAATCATGTTGTTTTGCTTCGGAGTATCAAGACCATTAGGTCACAGGTATTGTAAGGAGTAATGAACTCCGAGCAAAACAATGCCGCCGCTATATATAACCGTAAAACAAGACAAATTTGAATCTTCCGACTTCTCCCCGACTATTATAAATAAACAAACGCGATCGCAAACGGATTATTCTAAACTGTGACCAAACGACTTTATACACACCGTTTTGCGACTAGGACTTTGTACTGACAATTTTAAATACATTAACGATTTCACCTACTAGTAATCTCATTATTCAACCTCTTACAATTGGAATATGGATGGATACATACAGATAGCAAATAAATTGCGAAATCAAAATTTGATTCTGAAAACTGTAATGCCTCGGGCACAGCGTCTCTCGGTCCCGGAGGCGCTGTGGCGGATTTATTCGCTTTGGAGGGGACCGTGGCTGAAGACCTGGCTATGTCTATGGAAGTGAGTTCGAAAATTATGGTGCCGCTGGTGGGGGACATGGTTGCGTGTCCAGTCTGTGAGAAAAGAAAAGTTCACCTCTACTTTATGACACTAACAGACCTGGACGGGCGCCTTAGTCTTCATCATGTGAATGCCCAAATCCAATGGGGGTGCATAAATTGTCAAAGATCGTTTACGAACCTTTATGGGGCAAGCTGCCATTTACCAAAGTGTAAAGGCACCAGTACCAGTAAAGAAAGATCATTCAAATGCGAAGCTTGCCCCATGAGCTTCGGCGCCCAAAGAGGGTCCATCCACGCACCCTGCCGTCCGGAACGTAAAACGAAGGAGAACGGGCCCCGCAAGTACAAGATTTTGGACGGTAGAAGAGGTGAATCACCTAAAAGAGCTTAATGAAATTTATAAAAATCACAAATTTCCTAATGTGGAAATAAATAAGATCCTCACCACGAAAACGGCTGAACAAATTAAGAAAAAGAGACAGGCAATCAAAGCATGTGGTGCGGAAGTGAACTCTCAGGAGTTTACCCAGGAGACAGAGGGAGGGTGCGATCTCGTTATTTCTGGCAATGCGCCAGATTGGAATGTTATGGAGGATCTAGAGAAAGACTCAATAAATGAATGGCGACGTTGCTTGAAAATCGCAATAGAGAAGACTTCCGAAGTCCTCCCTCCCACACAAAAGTTATATAGCGAATTAAAAAAGGTGTGGGATGATTTTAAAAATGATCATATAATTTTAGCGGCCAAACTTGATAATTTTGTCGGCACATCTCTGTACAGAGCGTTAATGGTAGCGAACTAGAGGGAAGCAGGATCCCTAAATGTAAAGTCGGAATTGTTGAAAAATCATACAATAATAATAAGAACGAAAATAAGAGAACAGACAGGAATCTCAGGCAGCGTTATTTATATATGTTGTTTTATATTTCTCACTATCCGGAGAGTTGGAGGGAAAGCAGGACCGTGCTTATACCCAAGCCAAATGAGGATTTAAACAAGGCCGAGAAGTGGCGGCCCATAACTATTGCTACAATGGTAGCGAGAATTTTCTCCTCCACTCTCGACAGGGCATTAAGAAGAGGCATCGTGCAGAATCATAGGCAAAAGGGCTTTACACCAGAAAACGGATGCAAAATAAATGTCGAGCTTTTCAATGCAACCCTGGAAAATAGCAAAAAAGATAAAGGAGATGTCTATTCTATAATTGGCATCTCTAAAGTATTCGGCACGGTGCCCCACTCAGCGATTAAATCGTGTCTGGCTAGGGAAGGAATCTCGACGCCTATATATAATTAATCTCGTTCGAAACATATATGTCGGAGAGGTGATAGCTATAGGGTTGTGGGCGTTTGATAAATCTTCATTGGAACTGGCCATCGTCGCGGTATAACAAAGGTACGGTTTGCTAGCATGAGTATGGATAGTACAGGCTTGACAATCAACCATGGCGGTTGGACACTCGCGATACTAGTGATATTGGTCTTAGGTTCAATAACGAATCCGCGGCCAACGGGGTGATAGATCTACTTGCGCGATACACTAACTCAAGCGTGTAACACTCACGAACCGTAAGGCTCTCCTCGTCGATGAGATCGCAAAAAAGAATGCATCTCCGTCCCGATGATGCCACCGAGGAAAACTATGATGGGGTGTGTCTAAGGACGCGAGATCATCAGATTCGTCGAGGACAACCTTCGTTCAGAAAGTAAGGGAAATTGGCATTGTTGTTAATTGGTCAATTTCTATATCGGCGGTTAAAAAGAGATGCTAGCTGCCCTCAAGAGAAAGTTTCTAGTGGGAAACGTCGTTCGTTGAAAAATAGGTCTCCTCTATCTTCTCGTAGTTGGGACAAAGACAATTTGTCTGTTTGAAGGACTTTAGTTAGCTAAATCTTAAGATTTATAACGGGCCCTCAGGCTAGCTGAACATGTACTGCGGAAGCGCATCGACATCTGGCAATCACCTTACTCGAAGAATAGGGTCTACGTGTGGTGAGCTATGGGACAGAGACCGTTGGAATGTTTACTGTCGAGTGTTACGGCTATTTCCTTTTTAAAGAGAGCCATAGAGTTACTCCATGCCTTTGTTAGACAAAGCGTTCATCCTGTGTCGCGACTACATTCGGCGACTGACTGTCGCCCCGAACCCCAGTTTATTATCACAAATCGCAAACAAGTACAGTGGTAGCAAATCGCTTAATTACAGCTGTAAATTTCAATTACAATTCTACGGATTCTCCGAAGTTCCAGAGGGAAGGTCTCCGGTGTCCACTCATCTGCGACATATACAAAGGCACCAGTAGAAAAATTAAAGCCAAAAATGGAACTGTGGTCGATATTAACATCATCAGGGGTGTTAAACAAGGCGACCCTTTGTCACCTATATTGTTTAACCTGTGCCTAGAACCGCTGCTGGAAGCGGTAGAAGAATCCACCGAGGGGATCAGTATAAGCAAAAACAACAACATCCCCATATTGACCTTTACTGATGACATTGTCCTATTGAGCAAGAACAGCAGAGAAGCACAAAAACAGTTATCTATGGTCCAAGAATACCTGGAGAGTCTTGGGATGAATATCTCTGGAGAGAAAAGCCAAATGTTCCAGGTGGTCTCAAAGAAGGACACCTGGTACATAAAGGATCCAGAGATAGAGATAAATAATAAAAGGATACCAAACATCATACCCGAGGAAGCCGCCAGGTATCTTGGCGCTAAAATCAGACCATAGAAAGGCCTGCAATGTGGGATAATCATGCTAAAAACACTGAGCAAGATTAAAGGAGTGAGGAAATTATCGTTAAAACCGAGCCAGAAAATGGAGCTTCTTCAAAAATTTATACCCCCTCGCTCTATTTATAACTTGTTGATTAACCCACCAAGCGAGGCAGTGTTAAAATTCTTGGACAATGAAATCAGGCCAAAGGCCAAAGCAATTTCTCATTTAACACCTTCTACTGCGGTTGGGTTCTTTCACACACCCAAAAATAATAGTAGACTAGGGTTACCGAGGTTTGAACATCCTGTGAAACTCGGTACCCTTAAGAATGCAATAAATATGAAAAATTCACCAGATCCAACAGCATCTAGTCTTATTAACGAGAGCACAGGATTGAAACTCAAAAACATCGCCAACTCCCTGAGGATTAATTGGCCCGCTACTTCTGCGGACATTGAAAAGGTCAAAAGGAGGTTGAAAAACGAGGATATTAAACAATGGGCTGGCTTGCGGAGTCAAGGCAACGGGGTGGCTGACTCCGCAAGGGAAAAACTTGGCAACGTGTGGCACACCTGTTGAAGCCGTCTCGCTTTATCGACGCTATTAGGTTATGAACTAATACCTTTGGCAGCAAAGTAGCTCTAGCAAAAGCCGACAAAATAATTAATATAATGTGCAGAAGGTGTCATGCCCAGCTCGAGTCCCTAGGGCACATTTTGGGTCTATGCTAGCATACAAAGGGCTTAAGAATTAAAAGGCATGACGAGGTAAAAGCTCTCCTCGTTAAAAAGCTACAAGACAAGAACGAAGTATTTGTCGAGCATACTATTAAAATTGTTTAAAATCTATTTAAACCGGACCTCGTGGTGAAAAACGAGGAAAGGCTTCTTGTAGTCGACGTTACTGTCCGCTACGAGAATAGAGATTATTTCCAAAAAGCAGCCAAAGAAAAGGTCGACAAGTACTCGTTTTGTCTTAAAGAATTAAAGAAAAGGTATGGCGTCGGTAAGGGAGCCGTTCTGTCGGCGGTGCTTGGTAGCAGAGGAGCTATAACGCGGGAAACTATAAATAACTTAAAAATGTTCGGGATTCCTAATAAGGGCATGAAAACAATGGTTTTAAATGTACTGAGAAGCTCTGTGGAGATGTGCAATTTATTTTTAGACGAATAAAATGCAATCATTATTTATTTAATTTATTTACTATTATTTAGTTATTTATAAATTTTCAAATTGTACATGATATATAAATTGTACATATGAACTTAAAATGAATATAAATTATTTATTTATTTATTAATGATGGCTTTACTATTGACTATGTCAATTTTAAAGTTAACTTAAGTTTTAATCCTTACGAGAGGATACCTCTGAAGTATGAGACTTCATTGAAGTCTCACAGAAATAACTAAATGCTTCGTCATAATTAGTGACATTATTGAAAAAGCAATACGCCGCTGGCTTAGCTGCGTTTGCTCGGAAAGCAATACGCTGCTGGGCCTATGCGTATGCTCCAAAAGCAATGCGCCGCTGGGGTTGGCCGCGTCTTGAGCCCTATAAGCGGCATGTCGCCAAGAAACGGTGTGCCATGGGCAATAAGAGTGTCATAGTTACTCGTGGGCAGGCGACACTTCGGTCTTCTCGGCCCAAGTCGCACTCCCACTTCCCAGTGGTACCACCGGTAACATGCCCGCCGCATCAGTGTGGGGAATAGTCCCCCGGATGCGCTGAGCATGGTTAAATGAAATGCGGTGATGAAGGAGCGAAAGACGACCCAATTATGAATCGGCTTGCCGATTAACGGTTATTGGAATAAATGAAGCAAACAACCAACTCAAACAAACAAACAACCAGCTAATTGAACTCGTTCCTTTGTTGGATGATGACGACTGGAGCGAATAAGGCTTATGATTTGGAATATGGAAAGGAAACACGATAAGGCGCAAATAATAATTGCCTAATTTGACACAGAAAATATACAAGCCTCGGACGCAGCGTTTGTCGGTCCCGGAAGCGCTGTGGCGGATTTATCCGCTTTGGAGGGGATCACAGATGACGAACCGGCTACGACCCTCGTCATGAGTTACTTCAAAATTTTAGTCCCATTAATGGGGGATAATGTTGCCTGTCTGGTCTGTGAAAATAGGGAAATACACCTACTTTTCATAACGCTGCAAGATCTGGACAGGTATCTTATTGAACATCTTGTAGAGACCTTCATTCAATGGGGCTGTATCAAATGTGACAAAAGTTTCCCTAAGCTCCATGGTGCACAGTCCCATATTCCTAAATGTAGGGGCCCCATGGAACATCGTGAGGGTCAATTCAAATGTGACGCCTGCCCCAGGAGCTTCAGATCCCAAAGAAGTCCTACGACCCACGAACGACACGAGCATCCTGCCGTAAGAAATATAAAAAGAAAGGAAACGGACCCCCCCCCCCCCCCCCCCCCTATTAATGAAGCAAGTGGTAGAGTTGTAAAGCAGATGAGGTTGCCCTCCTGAAGGAAATTGATGTAATTTATAAAAATCATAAATACCCCAATGTTGAAATTAGCAAAATTTTAGCAACTAAAAGAGCGGAATAAATTAGAAATAGGAGAAAAACGCTAAAGATTGCTAATGTCGAAGGGGACCTTCCGGAGGAAGCCTCAATGAGAGAGGGCGGGTGCAGGCTGAACCATCCATGGCATCTACGGGCCAAGAACCAAGCGACATTAGCGAAGAAACGGTTCACGAGTGGAAGCAATGCCTCATTAATGAAATCGAAAGACAAACCGGGGTGCCCCTATTTTAGGGGATGCTTATACTCGGTTAAATGGAATTTGGGCCGACGGAAAAATCAATGTATCAAAATTAAGAAACCGAATTAACTATATCATAAATCTGATTTTATATGGAGCTCTTAAGAATAAAAATCGTAATAAAGACAAGCCCCTAAGTAAACAAAAAGCTAAAAATGACAGACAGGATGATGAAAAGGAAATTAATGGAAATAAGAGAGAAAGGTACTCCTACGCACGTTATCAGGAGACCTTTAAGGAATGCCCTAAAAAGTTGGCTGATGCCATAATAAATAATGTCTTGGCACATCTGGAACCAACCAGAAAACAGCCAGAAGCAAAGGATGTAAAGTTGTTATATGAAGCTCTGTGGCGAACTGGACCCACTAATTTAGAAATATTGGGAAGAAGAGCTTCAAAGTTGCCTTTAGGCAACTATTTCATGCCGGTTACAATTGAGGAAATTGATGAAAAATAAAAAGAATTAGAAATAAGACAGCAGCAGGACCACATGCATTATTAAAGGAGAATCTGCTAATACTTGGCTTGCCATAATATTAGCAAAATTATTTAACTTGTTATGATACAGTTCCTATTTCCCGACCGCATGGAAGGAAAATAGGACAACCTTACTACCAAAGGTCAATAGAAATGGAAATATGGTCGAGAACTGGTGTCCAATTACGATCGGCCCAATCCTGGCCCGAATTTTCTCATCAATCCTCGGTGGATGGCTAAGACGGGATATAGATCAAATATAAGGCAAAAAGGTTTACATCCGAAAGTGGATGTAAAATCAATATTGATCTTATAAACGCTGCTTTAAATTATAGTAAAAGAAATCTAGGGGGAGTGTTCACAATAGTGGACATCTCTAATACCTTCGATACTATACCCCATTCAGCAATAAAGTGTCTGGCGAGAAAAGAACCCTTATAATTGAGATTATAAACGAAATGTACAGAGAATGCAAAACTACGATTAAAACGAATAATAATATAGGGGTCGAGGTAGATATTCTCAGAGGAGTCAAGTAGGATGATCCTTCATCACCGCTGCTGTTTAATTTGTTAAGTAGATGATACACTTACACTGTACATGTGAATGTGTGTGTAAGCTTCAGAGGACATCCTGGTCTCAGTTGAGACAAAAGACTGTTGGTAGCTATTAGAAGAATCTAGAATAGTTTGTTGACAACAAGCGTGCGTGTAAGAAGGTTATCGAGGTCTTAAGGGTGTAATATATATGTATAGATGTTGTGTGTGAATAGAATAATTAATTTATTATACCTCAACATGGTAGCAGAGCGTGGTTGCTAATTTTGCAAGTTATTTAGAGTGTGCGTTTTGGTCTTGCGAGTTAGTTCGGGTGAGTTTAGTAAGGGAAGAAACTTTCCAAGCATATAAAATAAAAGAAAAATACTTCGAGCACGTAGGAACGCTTGAGTAAAGAATAGAAAATCAATTAAAGTGGAAAGATCGGAAATTATAATACCGATATTTGATGGTGAGGATTATGGGATGTGGAAGAAGAGAATAACAATATTTGTGAGGTATAAAGAATGTGATACTGTTATAACTCAAGTGAAGACCGAAATAGACAATCCAGACTGGGACAAAAAGGATCTGAAGGCGATAAATATAATTTACAGTGCAATCTCAAATAGACAATTTGAATATATTGATAAAGAAAAAGCTGCGTATGAAATAATGAGAAAGTTTGACGAAAAGTACTTAAAAGAGTCGACGGCACTACAGATCGTGTACAGAAGGAGATTGGAGAGGATAAGTCTCGATAAATACAGTGATTCAGCATCGTTCTTTAGCGATTTTGAAAAATTAATAAATGAAGTAAAAAGTGCTGGCGCACAAGTGAGTGAGAGGGAAAAGCTGAGTTACATGCTAAGTTACCCGAAGAGTATAGCTACACAGCGGATATAATAGACGCAGTGAAAGAAGAGAATCAAACGGTAGCGT
>NT_177059.1:2968721-2979323 GCF_000188095.3 Bombus impatiens | reverse complement strand
CCGTTGGACACCGTTGGACAACGTTGGACACCGTTGGACACCGTTGGTCAACGTTGGACAACGTTGGAAGTCATTATTGTTACTACTTTGTTACTATGCTCGCTTTTAGTATTTTTAGTAGTAGTAGTAGTAGTAGTAGTAGTATTAGTAGTCTTTGCTCCTGTGGCCGATATATATGTCGGTCCATTATCCCATTGGGCAAATCGCGTTGCGACAAATTAATTGCGGATTGTATTAGAGTTGCGAAATAACATCGCGGCTTTTCATTAGTGTGGCGAGAAAAGGATTACGGTTTGAATTAGAGTTGCGAGAAAATGATAATCGCGTTTGCTTTAGAGTTGCGAATTACGATATCGCGATTGTTTTTTGCAATTTTTATTATGAATTTTTGGAATTTATCCTGTTTTTTATTATCCAAAATTAGATTATAAAAGTCTTAGTTTTCAATTAATTTATAGTATTGCAAGTAGCAATACCAGAATATTTAAGGTAGTTTTTTTATACAGTAAATAGTAATTTTTGTTAAGTCCACTTTAAGATTTAGCGTTGCGATAATGAATGATCGCGTTTTGTTAAGTAGAGTTGCGTTTATAAAATGCCCAAACCCTCCGACTACATTTGTCTTACACTGTTCCTGGATCACACGATACAGCTACAAGTGCTGTACATGTGTGATCGTTCATCGGCAACCTTCTAAATGGTTGCACTGCGATCTTTCGCTATTAGTGTTGCGTATTGTTTAAATACGAGTGCGTAGATTTATATTTATTAGAGTTGCGTATCAAATTTCGGGAATTTTCAAAATTTTTTTTTTTGTGGTAGATTAATTGATATTGCAGATATAACGAAGCACTCATCGCGTTTTATTTTGAGAATTTTCTACTCCATAAATAATAGTAGCAAATTAGCGTTGCGAAACAATAATATTCCGTTCCACTCACGGTTGTTGTTCGGGTTTATATAGAGTGGAACACGATCGAATTTTAATAGCCCTTCTGGCTACTGCTTTGTTTCTTTTTCAGCGCCCCTTCTTAATGCGCCCCTTATTACTACGTTTATTACTGAAAATATTGCTATAAGACATATTTGTCTGTCAGTATTAACGTTACCATGACTGCTAAAATATAGAATTTTATTACGAATGTATAGTATATATATATATATATATATATATATATATATATATATATATATATATATATATATATATATATATATATATATATATATATATATATATATATATATATATATATATATATATATATATATATATATATATATATATATATATATATATATATATATATATATATATATATATATATATATATATATATATATATATATATATATATATATATATATATATATATATATATATATATATATATATATATATATATATATATATATATATATATATATATATATATATATATATATATATATATATATATATATATATATATATATATATATATATATATATATATATATATATATATATATATATATATATATATATATATATTATACATTCGTAATAAAGTTCTGTATTTTAGCAGTCATGGTAACGTTAAAGCTGACAAAGAAATATGTCTTATAGCAGTATTTTCAGTAATAAACGTGCTAATAAGGGGTGCTGAAAAGGAAACAAAGCAGTAGCCAGAAGGGCTACTAAAATTCAATCATCGTCCACTCTATATAAACCCGATCAACACGCCGAGAGCGGAACTGAATATTCATATATATATATACATGTATGAAATTGTGAGCGATTTCATGCGTAACAAAGTATTATAATGAAATATCTTAATATTGCTATGAAGGCTTGAAATATTTTTCAAAATTTAATTCATTGCTATTAGAATTAATGCTGGTGATTGTTCGTTCTTAGAACCATAACTTTTAGATTCTTTTCGACCGCGATATTTTCAATCTTTTAACAGTAATGTAGAATTTTTTAAATATTCGAATTTCATTTGCATGAAACAAAAGTTCATTCGCGATCATCGTACGTTTGTAACAAAAATTCTGCACAAAATGTTTTATGTGCATATCTTTCGGTTCACTATGTTGCAAGTCACCATGTTGTTGCAGGAAATAACAGATATTGTTAAAAGTTAAAAGACGAAGCAAGTGATTTTATAATAATCGGGTTTTCTCTCATCTTAGTTATTTCAAATGAAATTTTCAATTTTCAATTCAGTTTAAATTTAATTACTTAAAATTTTTATTTTCAACGTAACCGTAGTTTCGTTAAAAAAAATATAGATGATTCTTTATTTTTGCTAAAATTTAATCAATAGTAATTTGATCTATAATTGACCATTATTAGTAGTTTATTTTTCACGTATAAAATGTTCTCGTTTTAGAGATGCCTGTTTCTTTTATATACCAAATCCAGTAAATGAATTAGCATCTTAAATATGTATGCTTAAGGTTCAAAAGAATTACCCATCAGGGACTAATTATATATATTTTATAGAATTTTACTAAGCTTTCTTCGATTGAATTTGTTTCTTCGGTTGAATTTGTTTCTTCGATTGAATTTATTTCCTTCGTTTGAATTTCTTTCTTCGATTGAATTTCCCTTTTCTTTCCCTTTATTACATTTAGATTATTACGTACATAGTGTAAGTAGATATTTAGATTTTTACGTAAGTGTGATTTATGATTAGGCAGGCTACGTTGTAATCTAAGTAACTAAGTATATAAGGTGCAGGTAGTAAATAGTTAGCATCGTAGTAAAAGCATGGTATGGTAGTAAAAGCGTGGGCATTGTAGAATGAATGTTATGTAGTAGTTAATTCTATGTAGTACATATTTCATCTTATTCTCTTGTCCTTTTGTCGGTTTTTCTTATTAAAGTTCCTTTTGTTGTTTGTTTTGAACATTATGTAAACGAACACCAAAAGGAGTATTTATTTGATGATGAATTATTAAGATTTTTTTGCGTAAACGGAGGGTGGATGGGTCGCGGATAGGGTGGGTCTCCATTCTCAGCACCTCCTCGTGGTGAGACCTGGGCAATCATATTATTTGATATATAATTACTAATTATGTCACTATATAGCAAAGTAATTAACTGTATAACTGGTATAATTATTAATTATATGGCAAGTAACATGAGCTAATTGGCTGCGATCCTAACCAGGTGTTCATATCAATGCATCTATGGATTATTACATTAGTGAAATATAATTGAGATATAATTTAGAAGCGTAACTAATAACAAGTATTTTTCGTACTGAGTAAAGTATAAATAAGAACGGAGTATTCTAGAATTAAATAACTCTATCCAAACCTCTTATCGATGTTCAAGAGTAAGCAGGTTTAATGTTCAATCTACCATTCTCTTTTTTTGCAAAAACGTCGCGTGGGTTCGTTTACGTCTCTGAATATCATGGTCTTCTTCCATACGACTCGCCGAGATAAGTTTCCCTTCGTGTGTCGTTCGGTTTAATTAAGGATCACTGTGTGCGCCGCTGTCTAGGCAGACATCCTTTCATTCGTATAAAAGGGTTTGCTCGCGTATAGGGATATTGTGACCGATTTTTAATTGTCAGTAACTGAAAAACAAAATCGAAAGCGCAATTTTTCATTTTTGATTTTCGTCTTATTTCGGTTTTAAGAATCATCCCTTAAATTTCTCGATGCCTGTAGCCGAACTCCCAGTATCCGTGTATCTAATAATCGATTTGAGAATGCAAGAGTAAAAATAGATTCAAAAATTTATATTTTTATGTTCAGATATATTAAATTTCAATTTTATTTGAAAATAATTAAACGAATCCTTTAATTAGTATCGTACAGTAATATCACGTCCATTCTGTACTCCATCTGCGATGGAATGTCGGGTTGTAGGTTTCCTACCTATACAACAGGAGATTCAATGTAACTTGCGAGATCCACCGAAAGATAGCGCTGGCAGCGAGCTCCCGGCATTCCACGGGTCGTTCGAAACGGGAGATGCGCGCGCGTTCGATGAAGACATGCGCGAGACAAGCGGCCGCAGTCTCGACAGTCAGTGCATGGCGGCCCGAGGCCCATCGATATCGTATCGCGTAGCACTCGAGATACGCGTTCGAATACACGAGTGCGTCCGTGGTGCACCGGGAAACGTCTCTCGTCCTTCGACCGATCGGTCGTAAGAGTACCATCGTGGTTGACACAGTGCGTGACGCTTGTGCGACAGGATTTTTCGTCCTCGCGGGATCTCGTGGAGTAGCCGGAATCGTTAGGCGACAGCTAGAGCACCCGGGCCATCGTTCCGGTGAGTATTCACATGGAATAATATTTTAAACCGCGTCTCCAATCGGTCCCGAGGCTATGCGTTACACGTTTCATCCTTTCTACCATAACTGTACAGCTGCCAAATGGAGTGACAAGATACTTCGATTCTTTAAACTGACGTTTCACTATTCCAAATCTGCGTATCCCTTTTTCGTTAATGTCATGATATAACATATAGCTTGTAATATATATACGTTGTCTGAATGGAAAGACAGCTACAAATATGTAGTAAGGACAATCGTATATCCCTCTCGTTGCCGTATTAGCGCGGATATCCTCGTAACACGAGGGCGGCGTGTTCGCTGGACGCGAACAAAGTAGTATACATATATACCATCATAGGATGACGTATCCGGCAACGGTGCTCAATGATCTGGAAAATATCGAAGGGACAGACGCAGAGATTCGGTGTCATTGGCACGGATTTCTCGTTGATATCTTTATTTCTTGTATCTTGAATCTGCGTCTAACTCTCCAGTCTCTTCCATTTTCCTTCTTTTTTCTCGTCTTCACGTACGGATGTCCGTGTGAAGTCCACACCCGCAGCGTTGCCAAACGCTACAGGTGTGGTCATTGACTTTGATCGAAAGATTTGTTGTTATTTATCGACTGTAAAAAGTATGCGTGCACCACTTCGGAATTTTTGTTTTTTTTTTTTTTTTCGATGGAAGTGGAATTTAGCCCGCGGGTACGAGCGTCGCTTATGCCTACCTATAACATCACTTTCACGATTCCTGGCGGCTACGTGGGCGAGCGGGCATGCTCGATTCGAGTAAACTGAACAAGGTTAACAAGACGGACAAGGTTAACGTTAATTCGTTCGGCATTTATGTTTCGGAGTACCGTAAGGTATCTCAAGATTATCGCGAGCAGTTTCAAATCTATATTTTTGTCAATGTCGCATCTATTGTAATTTCGTTACGATCCTTCGGAAAAATAGAAAATTGTTTAAGTTTTGGTATCTAAAATATTATATAGCGGCGATAAGTATTTGAAACCCGTATTGTTTTGAAGGTATATACACTGTACAGTAGATAATCCTAATCTCGTTGCGATTCTTTTGGAAAATAATAGATGTTTTAATTTTTCGTTAACTCAATTGTATAATATATGGTAAATTAGATACCTGCATAATCTTCCGAGTCTGACTACATGACCTAGCTCTTTTTTTAGAAGAAAAAAATAAAGAAAATGATCGTTTACCTTTGAGAACATTTTCTAAAAAATAACTATTACAATTTCATTCCTAAAACTCAATAGCAACTCCAGTCACGTAATATTCACAAGTTGCTGTAACTGTTTCCTAAATTCTTATCTCTAACATTCGTAAAGTTATCGGTAATTTGCATTTTTATACGTTCCAATCTCGTATACTTAACAGTATTCGACGTAAAATCGTCGAAATCAACGTCGCTCGTAATCGTTACTTGGTACGCGCAATTTCCCCGTAATAAGATTTGCTCGATACGGCGACGGTCAATTCGAGGATGTACACTATCGCAGAGCCACGCGGCCTCCGTGAAACGAACGAGGTTAACGCGGAAGAACAAGGTTAACGTAGACGACGCCAGATGCTCGTGCGTCCAAGTCGTAATCTAGTCTTATCAGTCGAAGGGAACATTCAGGCTAACATTGCTTATCAATTCACGGTTGGAGACAGAGGTTCTCCCAGCGTGCGATGGTAAGTTTGAATCGTCTTCGCGTTTACCGGAAGCGGAAGCAATATCGCGCGTGACACCGGGTCTCGCGCGTTTGCGCTTAATTGCGACGATAAAAACGATCGTCGTAATGATTATAGATAGGTGCGAGCTTTAAACGAAGTTTCTTCGAAGCTTTTCTTTCTTCGTGCTTTTAATCCTGTGTCGTACGAGATTTTTACGATCGTATCCTCGCAACTGTACATTGTCGATATTTTTGCTCCGAAACAAGGTGATAGAAAGGGAAACGAGGAGATACGTTAGAATTACAAGCGCTCGTTAAATTTTACATGGCGAGGAACGCGTCGAAGGCGAGTACAATAGGTTAGTGGTGACCGGTTAGACGAGAAGGAGAACGAATTCATCTCCCTGTTCGTTTTTTCGTTCGGTTATTCCGCTTTTCTTTCGCACGAGCTAAGAGCTATTCTCTGGAACAGAGAGCCAACAGAGATATATTTATGTAGGTACACCAACCGAGAACACTCTTGTCCCGAGAATGGTCACTCGAGTAACGAATTAGCGGAATTAGCGACACAGTTTCTTTCCGTCCCTTCTGATCTTTTTGCTGTCTGATCGCGATTATTACGTATTCGCTAACGTTATTTCAATAAGATAGCAAGGAGTAGGTATTTGTTGTTATACCGGGAATATGATCGTTCCGTTTTATATCGGTTTAGAGTCGTTAAATTCAAAGAACGTTGCGTTATCTCCGATAATTTTGATCTAGCTTTTATCGAACTCGTTTAAAATTTCTTTTTCAATCGGTAATTAATATTTTCTTCTTTTATCTTCGTTAGTCGAACCTTTCATATTCCGCAAGACGATTTATAATTTCAACGAAATGAAAAATATTAGCCGTTTAGAACAACCGAAGTTTTCCGACAGCGGAATTTTCAATGTCATCGTTCTCCAGTGCGATTCTGTAGAACGTTTGCAACTCTTCGATAACCGATCGATCGACAGCGGCGGCGCGACGCCCCGTTGAAATTCAGCCGCCAGCCCATGACTCTCGCAGCTTCCACATTCGATAGAAAGTATTTCAGCGGGGATTGTACGTGGTTATTGACCTTGTTCATGACCTCCATCGCAATTACGCTGGCGCGTTGCGCTTTTCAAGGATATTGAGCCGGCGGCGAGTCGATCGATGAGGTCTTCAACCGGGGTCCGCTTTTTCCCTGTCTTCTCTCTTCTTTTTTCATTCTTTCCTTTCCCTTCGTTTTCTTCGCGTTCTTTTTTTCGATCCCTGTTGCTCCGCTTTTCTTCGTCCTCTCTCCCCTCTTTGCTCATGCTATGGAACGGAACTCTGATATTCGCCAAGCTTCGATGAAGCCGCACCGCTTTCGAAGTATAAGTGCGTCGTCTATTAATAGAGCTCTCTCTCTCTTTTTCTCTATTTCTTTCTTTTCTCTCTGTGCACACCGGTATTCTCCAGAAAGGGAATACTTGGGACGAGAAGGCGAAGAAGGGGGTGGTAAGAGACGCACAGCCTTTTTGCCGTACGCAGACCCGTGTGCCTCGCGCGTATGGGATGCGTACACCCATTTTCCGCGGTACTCGACGAGCCAAGCGGCCAGACAGAAAAAAGATAGAAATGTCCAATAAAGATAAAGTCCTGAAACGGTTCCTGCATGCGTGTTGCGTTATTCTACCACGTTTCTTGCTCGGAATTCGTACGGTTACGCGGTGCCCTCCTGTCTGTCTGTCTATCTGTCTGTCTATATCACTTTCGCCTGTTTCCCTTTCGCTCGTGTACGGTCTCCAGCGTACATTGTCCACGTCCAAGCATTGTGGCCGGATAAAAATCCGGTTTCCACTGTCTTTCCGGAAGTCTATGGGGTTTTCTTGCTCGAAACGGTATGTTTTTTTTCTTCTTTTTTTTTAGAAAAGAAGATACTGTAACGTGTGCTATTTGAGGTAACGAGTTGTGTTAGTAAGTTCTTGCGGAGATGTGTGCGTGTGTAACATGTATCTTGTATGCTATCTCTGTCACGAATTCATGTTACGACGGATCCTTTGAATTTCGAATGAGATGGGAATCGTTGTGATTTTTGGATGATAATAATTCTAGAGATACCCTTTGGTCTCTTTTAAATTTAACGGAGGGCAGGAGTAGCCCGAATATTTGAATACTTAACAGCACCCAAGTCACCTGTTATCTGCTGTTCTTATCTTGCGTAAACGCAGACTTATCGTTGCGAAGAAGAGAGCGATGCGCAAATATTTAGCCACGCCAAAGCGTGGCTTTTTATCGCGATAAAGGCGCGAACAGCTGATGCATTATCTCCGATAGCGATCACGTTCTCCAATTTGCTGATCTCATTTATAGTACCAGAGAATACGGCCCATTATCTACGCCGGTCTCCGTAAACTTTGCTTTCCTAGCAACGATCGTATCTCTGTCGCGTTCCCGCTATCTTGTCTTCGCACACGGAAATCAATTCCGTGGAAATGAAGTTCTTCCATGAATCCGGGTTTAATCAAACGCACCCCAACCGTGGCTGATGTGCTCCGTTCCGTATATTCTCTTCGCACATTGTTCTCTTCTCGACTTTGTTTAGCCGCGACTCTCCACCCCCCTTTTTCACCGCCAATACATCGCGAAGAAACTTTCATTTTGTCGCACAGTGGGAAGTTTCGACGATCTAACAAGACAAAATCCAATTTCGGTAGTGATTTGAAACGTATAAAAATTTATTGTCAGGTAGGATTATCTGGGCTTAAGGGAGGATCGCTCGCGTCAAGAAGATATTGGAACGAAGCGAAGTATAACTCGCCTTGTAATTCGTCAAACTCAGCTATGAACAATTTTTAGAGGATCTTAATTGTTTCATTTTCTCGAGAAAATAATATCCGAATTAAATATCCTGAAGGATTTGCAAAGTTAAAAAATGGTTATAAGTAATGGAATATAACAGAAATACGAAAGAACTACAACTTTCTTCGCTTTGGGCGGTCGTTTTAACACATTGTCCGCCGCAATTCAATCTCTCCTCTGCATTTTCTTCTTTCCACGGCCTTTAATCGCCGAACAGTGGCTGCACGGGACGGGGCGTGCTCGTCTTTTCTTGAATCTCTTCTCTCGTCTCCCCGGGGACCCGCTTTATCCCGAATGTTTACAGGGTTTATCTTCGCACCCTCCGGAGTGGTCCGTAGTCACTTACGTCCGTGTCCCCGCTTATACACCGCTCGCGACCTCACACTACGCGGCTAGGGATTCCCTGAAGGGGTTGCGAGGATCGCAAGACGCCAGCATTCGTGTCCTCGCGTGTATGCGCGAATCGCGTGTTACCAATTGTTTCCTTTCTTTCTCTCCTCCTTCTGGCCTCGCGTAAATAAATAACGGAATTACACAGTTTCACGGAGGCTAGAAGATTTGTTCGTTCCCCGAAGCGACGGCTTTGCGGCTTTGCTTATGAATTTTCTTCCGCGTATTGTGCGGCGTTCAGAAGCACGCTCTGTCTGTGTCGTTTGAACGCTATCGAGCGGAGTTGGCGAAAAGCCGATGAGTTTAGAAGATTGTTTGTTTGAGATCGTAATTGGACGTTTATACGTCGTACCGTATGAAAAATTCCTCTGCAACAAGATAGCACGCTCGTGGAAGAGTATTTTCGGAGAAACGGTAGCAAAATGTGGGCTTCTCGAGAATTCTCAAATATGGTAAAACGCGTGTAAGGATGGGATTTGCATTTGTATATAAGAAAGGAATTTATACGCTCTGTTTTTATTTAGTATCTTATTTAGCATTGAGCGAAGCCTACATACTACAGTCTCCTTCGCCGTTAATCAGACTCCCATTAAAGCAAAACGTTTAACGTAAATTAAAACGTCGAGAATTTTGTTCGTGTAGTTATTCGTAACAGGATCGTAAATCTCGCAAAGCATCTACGGTGCTGGTTATACCTAATTATTTTAACGACACGAGTTTTAACTTTAGATGCAAGCGAGTATCCATATATTTTTGTAATTAATATTTTGCTAATTTTCAGTACTATTATTTCCTGTGTAATACAATTTCATTATTTAATTAATAATTTCCTACACAGAGGTTAATTTTCTTCCTAGAGATATGTAGTGACTTAAGAGATCATTCGAAAATTCTCTGCTACTTATCAATTTTTAGTCGCAATTATTTCTCTCGCACCTTGTTAAAGTGAAATTATCCTTGAACACGGTCTTGTTTTCTCGCAGAAGAAAACCAAATACAAATCTTGCATAGTTATATGTTCGAACAAACTTCTGGACTTCGAACGACGCGTCAACTCTTCATCGTACTATCAATTCGTGTAACAGATTCTCTAAATGATATCCGACTTCGCATCGCTTCATATTAAATCGCTGCTCGTAAATACATCGTCGTATCGTAACGTTACCGCGAGAAAATCTGCACAGTCATTTAAGAAGATGTAAATCGCATACCCCTAAACACCGCGAGTTAACGAACACGATTCCGAGTGACACGATGTTTATTCGTAGCTCGGGCAGCTTGGACTAATTAGAAACGTCACCAGTTTTCGTGAGGGCTGTATGGATCCGGTAAACACTTTGTAAATCATGCACCGACGTCGGGCAACCCCCTGCAGGAACATGCGTGCACCTATGCAGTCGG
>NT_177059.1:2943023-2968012 GCF_000188095.3 Bombus impatiens | reverse complement strand
CTGCAGGTAGACGACGCGTGCCTTCACTGTTTTCCAAAGGTGGTGCACTCGAGCTGCACCCTTCCGACGTTCGAGAAGTCACACACGCGATTCCGTCATTAATTGTACGAACGTTGCACGTACGCACGCACGCACGCACGCACGCATGCACGCACTTTGCTCACGATATATAGCCGCTTCCCTTTTCGTCGAGCGCTTCTGTTGTGAGTTTCTGTCGTTCGTTTCGCCCATCGTCGCGTCTTTTTCCGTTTCGTTTTACGCTTCCTATGCTTTTTTTTCTATATCGTTTTCCATTTACTGCCCTTCTTTATATGGTTTTCTATTTGGTAGGTTTGGTGGATCCTTTTGTATTCGATGCCCTACTTCCTACGCCATTTTGTTCATCGCGTTGCCCTTTTATCTCGTTCTTTTTTCTTGCGCTTTGTTTCTTTCTTTCGTTTTGTCGTTCATATCTCTTCTTTATATATGTTTCGCATCTAGTCCTGTTTATTTGTATATGGGTTTGCGTTTAATGTGCTATTTTCCTCTTGTTTTTGTTCATCGTGTCCTGCTTTCTCTCAACGCGTTTCCCTCTCGTCTTGTTTCATCCATAGAGATTTACTTCGTTTCATTTTGCATTGGATAGTTTTTTATACGTTTTGCACTTGATATCTTCGTTTTATATCGCGGTTTTGGCGTTCGTTTTACTCAGCGATGCCCTATTTTCCCGAAAGTTTCGTCCATCGTGTCTCGTTTCTCTTCTTTTCGTTTTATCTCTTGTACCTTTCGCCTATCGTGCTTCCTTTTGCTTGATTTCGTTCGTCGTCTCTCTTTCCCATACAATGCCTTTTTAAATTCGCTGTATCGTGTCCCATGGATCGATCGGGCAACAGTTCAACCATAATCAATAGTCTCTTACAAATATAGTACGCTTCCGCGCGAAGGGTGTGAAAATTTCACGCTCCGATAACTGATTTCGAAGCACGTGAACGCGAATCGAGCTCGCTCGCTGGAATTCTTAATGGTTCGTCACGAATGACCGTGGAGAATTCGTAAGATCGTCGAGGTACCGGCTTTGTCGAGATACGATCAGATTGTTTCGTCTGAATCTCGCCGCGCGTTGCTTTGCCTTTTACGCGCCACCTCTCGCGACTGAATATTTCACGTAGCTCGAAAAGCTTCCCACAGTCTGACTTTTCTATCGCGATAAGAAGAAACACAATTGAATTAGTACGGCTTCCATGATTCGATTAATCTTGTGTATTTGTGTCTTTTTATAAATTTCACAAGTAGAAATAAGCGATATAAAATCGAGCAGCGAGTGTATAACAAATAATTTTGTAACTTTACGAACCGAGCTTCGGCAGATAGCATATATCAATATCCTAAGAATATTTTTATAAATATTATTTGTATCTTTCAAGAACTAGTCGTGAATTTATTCCTAAGGAAATCGCAGTCGTAAAATGCTCGTCTCAGTCACCGTTAGCGAAAATATTCGGCAGCGAGTGCGCGGCTTAAGGGTAAACGGTGTATCTGTTTCTCGTGTAAACTTCATCTGGAAACCTCTTTGTCGCGCAATGCCGTGGAAATAGAGAAAAACGAGATACGTAGACGAAATTGCTCGTTCGATTCTGTTCATCGTACAGCAACTCGTTGTTCCTTGTGAACTCTGTATGCTTTTCGTGGTGGCGTGAGTCGCAGTCGCGCCTAAATTACAATCCTCAGCACGTGTTTCAAATGTTCTCTCGTGTGCCACTTCCCTCACTTTGTCTCACTGTCTCTGTCTCGCGTATAACCCGCAGGCTTAAAGGACAATATTAGCGTTTGACGGTTTACACGAAGTTGTAGCCGAGCTTGTTCCTGTCTGGACGCTGGTAATGGCGAACATTAGGCGAAATTACTGTTAGAACATGATTGCTCGGAATTGAAGCTTCAAATTGACGCGTGATACCGCGTGAAATTACGTATCGGCTGCGCTCGATTATCTGCCGTGAGAAACGACTCCGGTTATTCCGTTTGCGAGCTCATTGCTCGTGTTTTATTTAATGTTCCTTAAATAGACGTATCTCGGCTGTCGAGGTAAGTGGTTTCAACTGAAAATACCGTGTTATTCTACGCATTACGAAGTACTCGTAATTCTGTTCCTTTCTCTACAGTTGTTACATAATTTTATATGTACATACGTCTTCTAAATAAGTGGATACCATAAAACTCTTCAGGATGGTATAATAATTTAGATGGAATATCTTTACGCGAATAATCACAATCCTATCGAATCGATAAAAGTGTATTTATCATCGTATGTATCTTTTCACTGATCTTGGAATGATAAATTGAAATATCCACTTGCGAGACCGATTTAAAATTTATAAAAATTTCTGCTAAAACATCGCATAAAAAATTACGTCCCTCGACGCTCGATTTTTCTGCGCTCCAGTCGAGTTAGACGATCGATTGAAAATTTATCAATGGGAATCTTGTCGAACTGCGTAGCTCGACTACTTCGCGTCGAAGTCCGCCGAGTTTTCACAGCTGTCCCGGCCAGAAGGCAGCCGTCTATATTTACTCCGCACTTTCGGCTTTCCGGTTTCCTCGTTTCCTTTAACGGCGAGTTCACGGAAGTTCGTTAATGTACAAACTCGGATCTATTATTAGACGAACGCGCGTACACGTATATAACGTTCGTGGCAGTCTATCGCGGTCCTGACCGTTCTAGAAAGCTTCCTTCGGCGAGTCAGATCGATGTATCGCCTCTCGAAAGGATCGATTTCGATGGTTGGAAGGAGTCACGAATTCGAGTCGTGGCTTCGTACTCGGCAAAGTCGAGGCTCTCTCGAGGCCTGTTCCTGTGCCTCAGGAACGTGAAAACGATCGATAACTCAGTGGAACGCCCCCATTGTCGAGAAGAGAAAGGAAGAAGGACAGCCGGCCCTCCCTTTCTCTCTTTCTGCCCCTTTGGCCGTTCTTTTCAAACGAGAGAATGCGCGGCCAAGAAGCTCCTTTAACCTTTTCGAAGTATATACTAGCGAGCTCGAGAAGTCGGCCAGACTCGTCGATAAGATGACAAAAGAAGAAATAATCCTCTGTTGGCGGTCTATTCTTATTGACGGTGCGTGGGAATGAAATGAGATATGAAACAGTTGAACGAGTTTCTATTCTCCCTTTTCTTTTACCGACTCTTCGGTATCGTCGATCGATGGTAAATTAGAGACGCGTTTCGAGAGAAGAACATAACCGGCAGGCTTAAGTTCAGCGTTAATTACCTTTAATTTCTGAAGCTTCTATCACTCGCTCCCATCGTTAAGCACGCGTTTGCACCTACCAATTTACGTTAACCAATTTACGTCCCATCATACACAACGCGAGGCTCATAATGGAGCAATTCATCGATTGGAGTAATCGGTCAGATTAAACCAATTGTCGGAGCACGATCGAAAATCTCGCGTTCGATTCGTTCAACGACCGATCTCTTCTCTCCACCAAGAAGAGGAAAACGTTTAAACATCCGTGGTATCGTCGGTCCACCGTTTCTGACCGATTACATCGAACGCGCGTAATTGCTGTCTGAGCCGATCCTCGAGCGCACGCCGTGTTCCATCTTTTGAAACGGAGCAAGGTGCACTCGAAACAAAGCTGCACAGCCTGTTCGTTTGCCTGTGATTGCTGCACCGGCGTTTTTGTCCCGGCGCCGTTTGCCGGTTGCACGCTGTGCGTCCAACGGCGTGGAAATGCTGCCGCGTTTCCACCACCGTTGCGGAAACGGAGAAGCTTCGTCGACAGAGACGGATGCGGTGCTTCCACCACCAGAACAATGAGACCTAAGGAAATTACCCAGCGTGTTTTCGTGAATCTTCTCGTGCGCGAGAACGATTTAGTATCCGAAATTTGTTTCTCTTTCCTTTGCATTCTTTCTTCTTTCTTTCACCTTTTATCGTCGTCTTTTCAGTGGCTGTAAAACGTGTCGGTACACCGTTCTACTTATCGTAGTAGTTACATACCAGATAATTAGATCGAATCAAGTAGGTCGTATTCAAGAAGAACAACGTTTCATTATGTTATCACGAAATTCGTGAAAAATGACTGGAAAATTGTTTCATTGCGAGAATATATGAAGCATTATAGTTTCAACTGGAATAGCGTCGTTCTATCGATAGGTTCGTGGTTGAATGTTTGCTTTCAGTCTGATCCTTACAATGTAATGGATGCTCGTACACGAAGATTATTATATAGCTTTGTAACCAATATCGTACATTTCCTACAGTGAACGTTCTCTTCCTGGTCCGAACGACTTCAGGCTGGTTAGGTGGGCGTTTACGAAGCACCAGTTTACTTAAATTGATACAGTTGTATCCGTTAGGAAAGATAAAGAAGATGGTAGGAAATGTGCACACGTTCACGGATAGTGACAGGTTGCTTACTTTGCTTTACTGCGGAATCGTGCTGGAAATGATAGTCTTTGAATTCCGATTGTAACAATAGAAATTTCAGAATTTACAGGACGCGTTTCATTTTCTAAAAATATGTTATTATGAATTTCCTGCTTAGCGGAACGCGTATCTTATATTTTTTTCAATTGCTAAGTATTTAAAATTATTACTCTTGAATATTACATTAAGTTCAGCGGGATTAAATTAGATGCAAGCAATAAACTATACGTTTTAACCAGATCATACATCTCCAAACACGTGCAAACTTGTCACACACACTGTGTTCAACGCTTCAACAAAAGATCCCATCGCGAATAAATATTTCCATCGGTTTGTTTGGCCACGTGTCTTCCGTTTACAAGCGTTTTGGTTGGCCGGAAGCGTCCAACACCTCCAAGACACCCACGTATACGTTAGCTCACTCGGCAGAAGAGGTTATTACGCGCAGCTTATTAATGATTCGCAATGGTGGGTGGTCAAAGGAGTGTTCAGTTATTTGTTCCCGAACGTCTTCGTCGTATTGGACGCCTTCCTTACTTCCGTTCTGCTTTTCATTTTTTTCCACCGAAGAATTATTATCATTGTTATATAACGCAATAATTTGTCAAATGTCCGGTCAGACAAATTTCAGAGAAGTACATGGAAAATAAAAGAAAATCTTTTCAAAGAACCAGCAAGTCGCTAAAAAAAGTTGGCAAATTCATTCGTTTCGCGCGGTCGCTTTTCTTGTCTGTGGCTGTGCGCCTTGGAAATACGAATTACCCAGGTAGATTTGGCACCATTTTCCCCACGCCGTTCCCTTATCGGGAACCTGGACGTTCCGGAGGCGCGGAACTCGTGTGCCTACACTTTGCGTAGGTGCAACCTGCAGTTACATTCGAGAGTCGTAACGTGCCGCAATGTTACGCTAATGCGGTTTAGAAACGATCGTGTGTGCGGGGTTCAAGGTTCCAGGACTGTTTGTTTCGCAGGCTCCGTAATACGAAGTTCTTGCTTTTTTTTATCTCAGTCTTAAGATGAAAAATTATGCGCATGTACGTAGAAGTTGATTTACTTGAGAACTAGGCTCGGATTAATGGCGTTTCGTGGTTATCTGTACGAATGGATTGGCAAATTTCTAATGAATTTTATAAATAGCGAGGCTATTATGTTTGGTATGCAGATGTACGTAGTTGATCGAAATTCAGGCGTGGTTTAGGAATGCTACATAACATACGTTAGGAATGTTCGTAATGTACGTAAGTAGAACGCCAAGTTTTGTAATAACTATGCAAGTTAACTGCAATTAAGTAACGTATCTCTGCAACATCGATGATGATGTAACTTAACGATCGAATATGTTTCCAAAGCGCGCGATTACTTGACGTTGTTAGAAGAAACATGAAATTAAGAAAAGTAAAGCGAACGAATAAAATAATATTTCATTAAAGCAAACTGAATAGCAAACACTTGGTAGCTTCGATGTCCTGTGTTCGGATATCAAAGGTCGGAAAGTTAAGGCGTTATTTCCGTAACAGGCCGTTGAAGAGCCATTAATAGTTTGATAATCGTTATTATCGGTGTCTCGGTTTCCGGTCCAAAAATCATATTCCGTCCGCGTCTTTGTCGCGCGATGAGGAATACGGAGTAGCATTCGACTGGTTCGGGTGCAGAGGGATCAGGAATATTTCGGCCAACAAAGGAAGCCTTTTGATTTCCTTTGGCCCGTCGCGCACGGGGAAGCAGATAATCAAGCTTAATTAAAACGATTATATCCACAAATCGAGCGGCAACGAGAATGCGGGCTTTCGAGCGCTTTCTTCCCTTTCAACCAATTACCTTCAGCGAGCTTTCAAATCGAAGGGAGCACCGTCGAAGAAGAGAAAGAGAGAATGAAAGAGTAATACAGAAGCCCCGGTATACGCGATTGAAGTTTCATTCTCTTCGAAGGGTACGTTTTAACGGAGTGCTTTCAGATGCTTCGCCGTGAATTACTTACGACCCAAAGTGATCCCGAATGTTGTCCGTAGAAAGACTTTAATCTCGCTTCTTTCGTCGTTTTTTTCTTCCAAGTATTACTTTCTCTTTCGTTTGCTGCTTTCCGGTTCGTTCCGAACAGGTGTATATAGGGTGAACCCGCATGGGTGGATACGCTTGTTCTGCAAAAGTAAGTCGAGAAGGAAAAATGAAGATTCCTCGTTGCAGACGCCGTTTCTTTCTTTTTTTTTTTTTTTTGGAAAATTGAGTTCGAAGGTTCGTTGAATACAAGCACGCTTGTAATATGGAAGAACAAAAGAAGAAGTAATAAAAAGTATTGCTACAGGTGTTGGAATATTTTCGCGAGCCAGTGTATTTCATATCTGAAACGACTTCCTGTGCTAATGTACCACCTGTCGTGGTTCACCCTGTACATCGTTGCTTGCTTTCTTATTTCGTCCGTTTCTCTCGCACGCCATTCTTCGTGCGATGATCTCGTCCGGAACGATCCCGCTCATAATCTTAATACGATGCTACGTAAGCGCGAAAGCATCCGCGACAGATGTAAATAGCCGGGTTACGTGGCGACATGGTTTTCCGACCGGGTGTTCGTGCATTACCAAAGGCGAAGAGGGAGAAGTGGAAACGACAATTTTTCCGCGGTGAAAAAATCGTGGCCGCGTTGATGGTTAGCTGCGAAACAGCGCCGGAGTTTCGCCAGGTCGGCAATTAACGGAATTAGCGCGAGTCAAAGGGATTTCGTTGGTTCATAGGGACACGCCGGAGGCTGTGGAAACCGCAGTTACCAGGCCGACATTTTATTAACGGAAAAGGTGTCGAGGATGTTCTCTCTGTCTCGAGGCGACGAGAACATTATGCTCGAGCTTTTTTCGTTCACGCCTTTTCCCATCGTTATCAAAGAGCCCCGCGATGTAAGCACGTTACCTTTTGAAACGATACACCCTGAGGATGAGCCCTAAGACACTAGCAGGTCTCTCTTAAAGCGGACGACTCGACGAACCGTTTAGAACCGCGTTGCTGTTACCCGAATCAGTGCTAATAAGACGTTGAAAGAGCGATTAACTCTCTTACGCGTGCTTCTTTTTCGATATTCTTGTTAGAACCGCTTCATCCTTTTTAATTTCGTCCATATGAACGACGAGGTCTTTAAGGTGTGACTTTGAATAACTGCGGATGCTAATCAGATGGGAATCTTTTTAGAGGGACGAGCTTCATTCGTTTGCTTTTCTTTTGCATCGAAAGAGACACTTGTGGTATATAGCTCGATCTCTTGTTGAAACCTCCGTCATTAGAGTATTACTTGAATTTAAGGAAGAATAGAAAATACTTGGTACGTCGATCGCCATTTTATGTTATTTTATGATGTTTCAGAGTTCAACGTCAATAACGATTTCCAGTCTACACGCGGGCAGAAATACTTTCCACGAATAAAATTTCTCTCCGGTGAAAAGTGCCACTCCGTGTAACGATTTTCGTTCGTGCAAAGTTGTAAGTTGAAGTTGGGGCGTATAAACGCCAAGTCAGGTTGCCAGCAACGACCGAACTGCCGGGGAAAAATGCGGTGGACGGTAAATTACCGCGGGGTGGATCGTGCTCGTTAACTTATCTCGAATGTCTCCATTACGTTTCTCTTGTGTACGGTTGTCGGATTGTTAAAAAGACTTTCGCTATGCACAGCGGGAAACTGTGTAGTAGGTAACCATTTTCAATGGTTCACCTCGGTACGAAGTTTCGGCTCGATCGTCTTTGAATTTCCAACGATTTTTGTTCGCAACCGCAGAGAACCTGCTGCGAAAAACGACCTGAATTTTACGACCCTTCACATCCGTCTGTTTCCTTCTTGTTACTTTGACAGAAGGGCGATTAGAAGTGATTATGGTGGAGCATATTCGCGGAAGGCGTCTCTACGTTGGTAGTTTGGTAACCGAGTCTGTTTTAATGTAGACGATTGCGGAAGAGCAATGCTGTTATTTTACTCAAAGTGGTGTTGTTCGATGATTATTTGACTTTGGTAGAAAAGTCCTGAGGGACAGTCTCGAAATTTCGAACAGAGTTGTTTTAACTTGTTTGTTGTTGATAAATTGTCTGCTCGATTTGTTCATCGTAATTGCTTGGCAATTTGATTGCGTAATGTCTTTTGGAAAATAATTCGCAGAAATGTGTTTTCGAGGAGATACGGACTCGTTAATTGGTAAAGCAACGTACAAAAATTTCTGACGCGATTATAAAAATGAAGATTAAGCAACGAAACAAGTTACAATAGTTCCCGAACAAATAGACTGGCAAAATATACATTTACGTCAAGTTGTTATTTATTACAGATGACTAAGACCCTATTACGCTGTTAATATCTTGCCATGGTATGCAAAAATGGTTGCGTCATTAGAAAAAATTGATTTAATCGCAACCGACTGCGAAATTCTGTTTGCTCGTTTACTGTTTATCGCTCGATACGTCCCACGGTTGTAACACAACGATTTCATGTTTGCCCACGTATGTCTGTTAGTTTAATACGACCAACCTACCTCTTGAACGTGTTTGTAATTGCAGAAAGTAGGATTCAGCTGTTCTGCTATCGAGCTTGAAAAAAGGATCGGTATAAAATAAGCTAAAGTCTCCATTTCTTCGTTTGTAAAAGTTTGTTCTTCCGAAGAAGATAATTTTATTCCTACTTCTAAAATCTCGGACATTATATTTGGTATGTAATGCAACAATATATAAAACAAAATATAATAATATTTTTTTCTTGTTGCCTTTCTATCATAGAATACTATTTACACGATGAGCAAAGAGAGCAACGAGGAGAATTGCACTCGTCGGAAATTTCTACCACGTTTTACGATTTTCCGCGAAGTTTGAACGTTTTATATGTGTAACATGTTGCTTAGATCTCATGAACCTCAAAATTTTTATCGACCAAGTAAAAGTTAAATTTCTCTCGAATAGTTATTCCGACAACGTACGTAAGCGCGCTATTACATAATGCAGTAACCGTGCGAACGAGAAGATCGTACTCATAAAATTTGTACACACACACATTTCTAAAAATAGCAGGAAATTGAGACAACTCGTACAGTCGGTCTTAATTTGCAATCGATATCGTTCTAATATTTAGCTACCGTAGTAGAGTCTCGTTTATCTGAACAAGTCAGAGGACACGAAATATTAAGAACAAACCTTCTCTGATATATTTTCTAACTATATTCAACTTTTTAAAGTCAACTATCAAGTATGGAACCCATACTATATTTTATTCTTTCGTATCGTAGGTAATACCTGTATAGGTGTACGTATGTAAAGGTACTATCCATATTCTGCTCGTTGATTTACCATCAATATCGTCGCAAAATTCCATCAGACGATCCATCGTATCCTCCCTCGCGGGATACCTTATTGAAACATTAAATTTCCAATAACACGACGACGACGACGATGACGACACCGAAGCATCATCCACGGGACGTGCCCCGTTAAATATTCGTGGTCGTCGCATACACGTTATACGCGCGTGTATCTACATGTCAAAGGGATTGGAAAGAGAGCGTAGTAGCGCGGACTTGGGCTTTAAAGAGTTTGTTGACTGTACGCACGTGATTTGCGCGTCTACATTACAAAGTGACTCTCCTGCTTTTGAGACCGCGCGCGTATTTCTCCGTCTGTCCGTTCAGCGTCGTCCATTTTCCCCTTCACGGATCCGAAGAGGATCGAGTACGGAGAGAGCAGAGAGAACGGAGCTTTCGGAGTCGAGAGGAGCGCTCGTTGACGGAAAGGCCGTGGGGGTTGGTATCGTCGTGGAACGGGGATGGACGGGGCCACAAGCAGCTTTGCAGTCCTCGAGTACTCCCGAAACGCTTAGAAATCGTGTTTAAGGGAAAGCAGTTTCACCATTCAAATTCGAGCGGTCCTGATAGGCCAGAGAATGTGTGCCTGGGGGACGATTATCGTTCTCCAAGGGCCTTCGCGACCTCTTCGCGGATCAGCCACGCGGAAATTCGAGTTTCGTGGATGGATTAATTTGCTAACGTTGCTCGGATCTTTCTCTCTCTCTCTCTCTCTTTTACCGTAATATTGTTTGAACGCTGACTATGCACGTTTTTCGAGTGTTGTTGGATCTTGTAGGAAGTTTAAGCGGTCGGATCGAAGTCGTTTTGAGCTTCGAGAAGATAGCTGGAGAATATAGATTTATTTTTTGACGAATTAGAATACTTTCTTTTGTCGACAGCGTGCTTGTTCTTGGCAACTTAAATTCGAACATTCCTTCGCCATCAACTTATTCAGATCATAAATATATTCGATCTTCTCTGTTGAAACGCATTTTTCATCAACTACGGGACTCTTAGATTTCAGTTTGTCAACCTTTGGAGAATCCTTTCGATACCGTAAGAAAGATTTGGGTTAGGTTTAGAAAAGGGAAACAGGGTTAAATGGCAGTCTCTCGAGGGAGCCGATAAATTCGACTGATAGCCAGGATGGCGCACCTTGCACGATGGAATTCCGAGAGTATCGGAAATGGAGCGTGTTTCCTGTGAAACGGAACCAAACGTTGGTTTATTCCTCGCGGTGTCAGCGTTGAACGAGCCGATGCATCGCTGAAATAACCCCTTTCACCCCTCGACCGTTGCCCCTTAGCCTCGTGTAATTAATGAAGTTACGCTAATGCAATAATGTAGCGTCGCCGTACTCTATCCCCATCCTCTTGCTCGGTGATTCCTGTCGTTAACGCCGGTTCGTCGGAGGCGATTGTCATCCCAGGGAATTCAAAGGGTCGTCATTAACGCGTAGCCAGGCTGGTTTTATATTTGCAAGGATGCTGCGGTGACGAGCGTGGAAACAAGCGTATCTGCCTCGTCAGTGCGTCCGTTCCTTTCGGATGGAGACGCGAAAAGCGCGTTTCATCGAGTTTGCTTGCCTCGATAGCGAAGCATCTTCGTGTTTCGCAATGTGCATACAAAGTTCGTGGTCGTTGAAGTTTGAAGATCAAATTGAAAAGTTGTATTGTCACGGTGATCGATTCTTACAAACTTTTGTGTTTCGTGTCGCGAAGAAGAATGGCTACTCTTGTACTTCGAAGAACTTTTAAGGAGTTGTTGTAAAGGGAAAGTTTCCTGCTTCCAATTCGTAGTAATTCTTTCAAGTTTGCTGGAGTTATTTAATTTTCTAAAGCTGATATTCAACCAAGTACGAGCATATTGCGTATGTTACAGCTCGATATAAAGTTAAACAATCGAAACATGACGTCACATCTATAAAGTGGACGAGTCGGCACGGTCGAGTTTCCTCATGCAGAGCATGGCGTTAAATTAAAATACTGCAGGTCAGACACGTAGACACTTTTGGGTTACAACGATGTTCTCGCTTTGACGATAGCTCGTGCCAAACGATAGACCGCTCGTGGGAAAGCGGCTGTTTCGGCGGATCGAATAAACGTTCAGATCGCGTCGAACTCGTGGTCGGAGAATTCGAATCGTGATCCCTGTGGCACGTTTGACGAAAAGCATTTACATTTTACGGTCGGGCTCGCCATCGTACCGGTATAGTGCCGTTGCAAACGTTGAACGCTCAAAGAAACATTACGTAGCTACTCTCGCTTAATTAATCCAATTAAGCCCGTGGCGAGCGAAATATTCCTGGCCGCGACTACTCCTGCTGCAACACGCTTAACAAACGTCGTATAGACGCCGTACACGCTCTGTTTCAGAGATCCGTGTATGTGTTTAAACCCGTAACGTTTGATATCGTCGAGTAACATTGCTGTTACCGAGCATTCTGCGTAATGAGAGGTAGAATGCGTATAAAGAGGTTTGCAGGCGATCGAATTCTATCCGTTTATTCGCGCTAATCGCCAGTGATGGAGTTATTCGAATAAGTAGATATTCGTTAGGATGGAATGAGATTTCGTTGGATTTTATCGAAATTCTGGAAATTCTAATGAACGATTTGCAACGCGGAAAAGATTTCATGTTCGAATAATCGATTCGTACAGTGCAGATCGTTTCGTCTCTGCGACTCAATCACGCGGAAGCGCTGCGAATAATGGAGCAATAAAGCATTTGCGCGAATTTATTCGTCGAGCAAACGGCTTGAAACGAGTTATGGAACATACTCGAACGACGAACCTCTGACTTTCCATAAGATAACACGGACTGCACCTCGACTGTCCCGATGGCAGCTTCCTCGCGGTTTGTTTGCTTTTTTCTGTATGCACGTAGGCACCGAGAGATACGGTAGGAGGTGCGGCTAACCGAGTCAACCACAGTTAATAATCCTGTTCCCGCGATCGTGGTCGTCGCCACTGTTAAACACACGTTCTTGTCTTAATAAGCGAACGAAATCGTAAGCCGGTTAACACCGATCCGTATTACTTTGATTATCGAACAGATCGATGGACTTTTAGATGGAATTAACTCTGGTACGTCCTTTTGCTTATTTTTTTTTATTAGTTTTAAGTTAGCGTTAGTTTATTAAAGCTAATTTCTATTTTATGTTAACTTACACATTTCATAAGATTTTTGATCAAATCCACCAAAGAGTTTTCGAGCGAAGAGACAACGTAACTCGTCCAGCTGACAGCGCGTGCAAGCAAAAATCAATTTATCAATCACTCGTTGATTTTGATCGTAGCTAAAAGGTTAATAGCAACGGCCGAACGATTTCTTGCCAGATTAGCCTCATCTGGCCTAGCCATTGTCTTCTATTACACTTTCTGCCAGCCGATTCACGACGAATGATTGATCTTTCGAACGTACAAGGGACGCGATACACTCTCTCTACGAGCTAGTTTTACAATTGGTAGTTCGCATACCGTCCCACGATAATCAGCGGTTCGTTATCGGCTGAATTGCTGGCCGACTGACGACGATTCGCCTGCTCGTTTCGTACGCTTCACCGTCCTCGAACCATGCCGTTTCATTCCGTTTCGATTCGCGAAAGGTCAATGGTACAACGCCTCGTGCACATTGTTGCACGGCCGCTTGTCACGCCGAAGCGAGGCTATTGATTTTCAGATATGCGTCCAATTCGCCTGGGAGATTGTCTTTTGCGATCATGCAACCCAAGTATTCTCACCGTAATACGCCGATGCTCGATGTTTGATGAAAATAGGAATATTTCATATTTTTCTGATAGTTTGATCGTTTCTTGAAACATAGTTGGATCAATGGGAGTTTTAAAGAATTATTTTGGTTATTCCAATATGCGTGTATCGCAAAATAAAGTTCAATTTAATTGATATAATTCATTGGTAAGGTTAGCGATAAATAGTTGGAACTGAATGTTGATTCGGATCATACTGCTAATTTAGAGCGTAAACTGAATTAAATCTTTTCGTTATTTGCACAAATCGTCCGCTTTAAATATTTCCATCTCATATATGCGCCTACTTGTAAACCGACGTTATGTAATTTGATCGTACGATCTTATAAAGTACGCTGAAACGCTAAATGAAAAAATATATTTTATCTCGTGATATTTGGCCACTTTGCCTTCCGAGGCAATTAGGAAGAGGGTCTAACTTTGCCAACATTCTGCCATCTTCCGCTTCGCGTTAAAGTGTGAAATCAAAAATATTCTTTTAGTTTCGGCCACCCAACGCATCTCCCTTAATCTCTTTTTTTTATGAAAAAGAAGGATTGTAGAATGAAAAACATAAACGATACTTTTTTCTCGCTCGAAATACGAATTTTACGAAGCCAGGGCCTGACGAAAAATAAAATTAAGCTAGGTTCGTACACTTAATCCCTAACAAACTTCTTAACAATGTTCTCGATAATTCGCTTGAACGAAATAATTGACGTTAGCTCAGGGTTAATCGGCGTTTATCGGATACTTGGCGTGGAAGCGAGTCCAAACATAACTTTCTCAATGACTTTAATTTTCGCGTTCCCGCTTACCCTACTGCCGTTATTTTCTACCATGCTCTTCCTTGTACCCGTAATACACGCGCGGATGCATCTGACGAGAACGTTTTCCGGTTTTCGAGTGGCGTGCTCGTTTCAACCGGTATACGAAATTGGTTTCGTACGCCTCGGCAAAGTACCTCATTTTCCTGGACTCTCTGCTCGAGCGTGCATCCCTATTTATGTTTTCGCGATGCAACAAAACTGCATTGTCGATAGAGGAAACCGGATTGCCTTCGTGTCGAAAACTTACCGCACGTTCGCAGGATATCTTGTTTTGTCAAAATTGACTATTCTAAGGAACGCGTCGAGACCGGATTAAACGTACTTTGGCTAAATTTTCCTACTACAGTCTACGCGATCAATTTTTACGCGATACTGTTTCAAAGAAATAGACGCAGAATGTAGCGCGAAAGTTGGGAAGAGAGATCGATGCGGCACCATCGTAAATGTAAATTGCGTACGAAATAATGTACACCATAACCGCGTTATTGGACATTACGTATACCTACGCCTCTAATGGCTCCCTTTGGCTAGCAAACGTATGCCAGGTATTTGCCCCTCATTACCATCTACGTTGCGTCACTCGGTTCGCGTTCACCCGCTGTCTATTCAAAACAAATTGACCAATTATAATTGCATAACGCACGGATATCACGGATTCGCGATTCAGGCCTGATTGCTTTTAATTATCGCCGACAAACGTGATTTTCTTTCTTCTGTCTCGTCGTAGCGCGTTTTGTTTTTTCCATTTGCGCAAAACCATTCGTTACGTCAAGTGAAATCGACCGGTGGTCGATTTTAGATTGCGATTCGTCTTGCGATTTGTAGCTGGTTCGTGTTGATAAGAACACGATCGTAACGAGCGATGCTACCATGTCAACGACTTAATTTGCGGATTCGGGAAAAACGTGATGTAACGACACCCTAACACGTGATTTCTACGTTCGAGTGACCCCTACGAGTCGAACAATCGCACGCGACCCTCTTTGAATTGCCTGCCATTTTGATTCGGCACTGATACGTGGGTTACAATACGACGTTAATAAAGTGTCTTTAACGTATGTTAGAAATGTTAGCAATCAAAACTGGCGAACTTAGGAACGTTTCTTATTTCTAAAGCATTCACGGAACAGAAATAAATTGTACGCGATAAAATTACTGTACGTTGATCCAAATCCATGTTTATTGCGTTGAACGTGTTAATTTCGTCGATTCGCGGCTGGTAAAACGTTAAATGTAAAATAAGTGCTGGAATTTTCCTGAGATTTCCAGAACTGATACGCCAAGGGTGTTTATTAGCACATCATCTCCGTAATATTTTACAAAGTTCAAATACACGTGGAATTAAATAGCGTTGCGTGCGGAAATTGATAGGAAGCTAAGAGTAGGTCACGTGCGCCGAGCATGCTTCGTAACTCGTTAATTATTCGCATCGATAAATTTGAAACGAACATTGTATCAACCTCCTTTTAATGTACAAAGATAGTTTTGCTTATCTAGAATGGAGGACATAAAATTCCAAAAGTGGAACACGTAAAAGTAGGCCTGCTTCATCCTCCGATACGTTTTATTTCATCGAAACTCGCGTTATTTCTTCCAATTATCCAGCAATATGATCTCTCAGCAGTTCGGAAACCCGTGCTTCTCCGGCCATAAATCTACCTGTTTCGTCTATACCTCTCGAAAAACGACGACCTCTTCGTCGTAAAACCTACACACCAAATCTACGTGATACTACGACGTGTCGTGCCTTCTCGAACCTGTACGACGTGTCGAAAGTGACACCAGGCCCCATAAATCGAACCGCCGCTCGTAAAATCGAAATTCGTTGCCAGCGGATGTGACTTTTCCACACGATCCCGTTGTCGATGACAGTTAACACTTCTACTTTGTCCTTCGACCGATGGTAATTCGCTTGGATCCCCGGCTCGTGCATTCGTATGCATAATGCGCGCGAGTTGGCCGGCAGCTCTCTCGCTGATCGAATCTCAGATACGTGGATGCAGGTCCTCCCGATGTGTGCACGCACGCTTCTCCACGGTAAATCGTAGGTGTGCATTAGACGTGCATTGTGCCCGGTTAACAAGCCATCCGGTCGCCCGAGGCTTCCGTTTATTCCGCCATTAGCCGAGCTCGTGTTTCATCGGCGCAAAACCTGGTAATTTGCCGGTTGGCTCGTGCCAGATATATTCGCCGAACAATTCTGCGGAGGCATAGGCGTTGGTGAAAGGACTACGTGGACACAGGCGTTCGACTGACGCGTTTTTCTTTTCCAGTGTTTTATAGAGTGGTGTTTGCATCGTGGAGAGCGCAAGTTGAGAGATATTTTGAATAGGTTGGCTGCCTAATTATTAGTGAAAGTCGCGTTTGCAGTTGCGACTCGGTTAGTGTACGACGATTAGGTGCACAGGTTGCAATGCCTCTTCGGCACAATGACCCCGTCTCGATGCTTTGGCTTAACGAGACTCTGTGTTTCTCTTTGTATCGCGATGCATTCGGTTCTGCGACGATGACTTTGCCGTACAACGCAGATCCATAATCCTCTTAAACTAGCAAATGGATCGGACAAACCGGATAAATAAACCGAATAACGAAACTCGTCTCTTGCTTTCCTGCTTTTCTTCTGTTTCGTCACGACAGGAAACGAGTGATGTCTTTTTTGGACTGAAACATCGGTAAACGTTAAATTGTCTGAAACATACAGTGATACAAATGTCGAATAGAGAGTTCTCGGGTCTTCGGATTTTGATTTTGAAGAATGGAACGAGTTTGATTAAAGAATCGAAAGAACTGAATTTTCAAAAGTAATTTATTCGGTAGAATATAATTTGGAGCCGAAATTGGTCCCGGCCATTTTAGGTCTCTAGAAACACCGGCGGTCTTGAATCTTTTCGCGTGGGTGTGACTACAGCGCGGTTATTTATGATACCTGCAGAGAAGCTAGAAACTCGTTTCGAATTTTCGAGCACGGGGTGGTCCTGTTCCGTGGATTCTTTCTCACAGTGACCAGGTTGCTTGTACCACGAATATGTCTCGCGTGTTCTCTGATTTGTAGATTCGTGACGAAGTTTCGTAAAAAGCAAACCAATCTTTTTATTCGTTCGTATTTCATGATGAATCAATGGCGATAATAAATATATCGGTAGATAATGGTAATTTTTACGATTTATATGTTAGATCCTTGATACTCAATGAAATATCGGTGTTACGCGTGAGCGTTGATACTTATTCCGATAAATAATGTATTATTATTGCAAGTTTTTTGCCACTTAGTTTAAATTCGAATGTAGAGTTTGATGGTTCACTTTATGTTCTCTCTGCCGGTTTTTCTCTTCTCGGGTCAAAGAGTCCATTTTTCAAGTTCTTAAAGTTCTGCGGCTGAACAGCCGTTCGCTTACGACGTCAAGTGCATAAATTCTTGAGATGTTTCTTGCACGTTCACTGTCGCTCTTGCCTTCTTTTTCTTTTTTTTTTTTGCATGATAAATGCGTTTCTCGAATAGTCTCCGAAATGTTTCATTAATTCCCCAGTGCCTGGGATTAAGAAAGTATTCGGAATTACTGTTTTATGCTTGTAAAATATCGCTACAAAACAGCTCGTTTTTCATTACTTCCAAGATACTGTGTTTCCGTATCAACTTAATACGCGTGTATAAATATCCTGTTTTCCTTGACGCGCTATACGGTATAACTTATTTGTTTTCTAGAACAGGCTTTCGTATCTGTTTCAGTATATCTAAGCATCAGAGTAGCAAAACATTATATAGACAACAATTTTTCACTAATTTCGTAGAAGTAAAATTGTGCAAGGAGTCCTCGGTCCTCGATTCGCGCAAAGTCAACGAATCGAAGTAGAATTAGTTCGAACAGTCAGACACGAACCAGGTTACCATTTGATTTCGTTGTAGGTAAATTCGTTAGATATCGTATTGTATCGTTTGAAAATTTGAAATTATTTTTGCTATTTGTACGTATACTAAAGTAACTTTATTACTTCTGATTAATTAACTTAATTTTAACCAATGTAATCCTAATAAAGTTAATGCCATAGGTACCAAAAATAATTTCCTCTATTTCCATATAGATCCTTGTCTAGAAAAATTTCTAAAATAACCAAATTCTATCTTATCTTCTATTAAAATTCATAGAATCTATAGTGCAGATACTGTTCAAACTTTTGGTCGGTAGTAGTGTTTCTAGCTATAGGTCGGTTAAGTACCGGTTTTATTCGCACCTGGTAAATCGTGCTCGTCTATTTCCGACGTATGAACCGGCAGTTGATAAAATCCGACGATTATTTGACCAGAGTTGCGTTTGTAAACTATGTTATCTGTACTACACTTGCAGTTTACAGAGCTGTGATCGCGTTTCTCGCCGGACGACCGCGGTTACCGAGGATTATGCGCTTGTCTCGCGATAGCGCCGCATTGTTCCCGATTTGTTTGCAGCGATTTGACGTCAACGGCAAACAGTCCTCAGGCACGCGAGAATACTTGTTCTTGAATTGGTATTGAACTATTCGCTGTAGAAACGTCGATCACTCTGGGACGTTCTTCGTCAGAGTCTGGACACTGTTTACATGGAATTTCTTCGGACGGTAGCGTTCAAACGATAAACTATCTTCTGTAGTTAATGAAAAAAAGTAAGATTAATTAATTAGGTTAATGGAAAGAGATTTGGATATAGAATAAATTTCTTCTTAATAAAAAATTATACGAGAGTATCTTTTGTAAATGATAACCTCTAAGTGATCAATGATTAATAACATGAGTAGCGAAACATTTCACAGTCGTAATTAAAATTTATGTAAAATAAAGTAATTTCTGAAACGTTAAAAAGCTTGTGGAAACAAAATTGACATTGAAATGTACAAGTTTGAGGGTTGAATTTTCCGCTGTAATTAATTCATTTTTATTCATTTTATACGCTGAACACGAGGACGAAGGAAAAATTACGCGTGGAAGCGGAGCAGAGGTTAAATTCAAGCTAAATGCAACGCGAATGGACCATTTGCAAGTCGAATTTTTCGATGGCGCGCTCTCATCCGTGGAGTTAAACGATCCAGAGCGAGGCAACGTATTGACCCGGTACTGCGCGCCAGAAACTTTTCTCTCCTTCGTTTCTTATCTCTCACGTGGCGTCGTAAAGTACGAGAACGAGCTCTAATTATCACGTTCACGGTGTTTCGAAAGCGATTTCCATTTTCGTGATCCAGCGTGGCGCGCAATTTTGCCCGCGCGCGGTATCATCTCGAGTGCCCGAGAAGAAATTACGTTCCCGGCCGAGAATTCCTTCTCGTTAGCTCGTGCTTACGTTCTCGCAAGGTTTTGACGGCGAGCATACTTGAAACCCTTCGAAAGAATTGATTCTAACGAGATAAAGGACACGGAGATTGAGAACGTGCCTATACTCTCGCCCAATAAGATCCCATTAGACATTGGATTACAAACTTTGAGATTAATCTTAAAATGTATACAACGTGCTGGAAATTATTAGTTTAGTTCGGTAAGGTCCTATATTATGCTATGTTACGAGATGGAAAATATAGAATTTATTAGATCGTATCAAATAATTCTGGAAAATGTGAAATTGTCCACATTCGTACGAATCAGACGAGCCACAGATATTTGTCAGACATTTCCGACGAAGAACAGCAAGTTGCTCGTTTCGACTTAATTAAAAGGCTCAAGATCAAAATTCCGACAGTCTTCGAGTCGTAATATGCGAAATAAGAGCGGTCTACGTGAATATACGATTACCGTACACACTCAACGTACGATGGATGCGCTTCGAGTGCAGTTACATACGACATAACGGTCCATCTTCCTCGTTCTCTGTTCCTTCTTATTCGCCTTCTATTTTCTTCCTTCATTCTGTTGCCTGGTCGCAGGTTGTCCGAGATCGTTCTCCACTGTTATATAGACTCGTCTGTACATACGTGAACGCCCGGAGATATCGTCGATCCTTCTCAATCTTCTGTGCGACCCTGACTTCTCTCGTTGTATATTTCTTAGCCCCTTGCACGCCACAACAATGACCCACTTCGTGCTTGTTCGTGTTTCTGTGAGAGTTTCTACCGGGGAAAACCTTCGCCGACTCGTGACAAGATATTTCCCACCTTGAAACCTTGTTTAGTGTTTAGCTTCTGTGGGAATATTAGGGGAATTTCAGTGGAGAATGCGAGGTGTGATAAAAAGGTGTGAAACCTGGGTCGTAAACGTGGTATAAAAGAAGAAAAGTATATATTTCTTGTATACACGTTGTACCTATATACGAACGAAATAAAGGATTGGACAGGAGAATACTATCTACTTATTTTTCTTCTTTAATCGTATTCATCGAAATGTATATGAATTTGCATACGTGAACATTCGCAATGCGCTTCAAAAACATTCGTGATTTATTTAGCCGTTGGAATATCTTTCTGAAAAAAATTAAAATGCACAGACGACCTCTGTTCTTGGTCTTTTTAAAGTGCATGTGGTTCCATAAAACCATAAAATATACAAATTTCATCCAAACATGAATTTTATCGCGAAGACAAGGTTATAAATTCAAGAGAGGCGATCGACGAAATCACTGAATTTCCTTTACGAGTGGAACCGTTCGAAACGTTGATTGAGACAAGAAAGAGAGTCCAGTGGATGCCGAGTCTTATCAGGAGGGCCGTTTCGCCATTGTAATTCATTGAATCGATATCGTTGGCCGTTCGGTGTACGCTTCGAGATTCCTCGTCGCGTATGGGAATAATCTGACGCGATATATCTTTGGGAAAAAAGCTGGTCACGGGGTCGTCTACGAGAATACGCTCGGAGGCGCGGGTTTCTTGCGCCATGGGACCCCATAAACGGGCCACGATGGTAGCCAAATATGGTCAGGAATGTTACCAAACATTGATTGAGATTAAAAGAAGGCATCTCGCGTTTCCAAGTTGGAACACAAAGATTCGAAGAATGACTCGACGATTCGATTCTGCGAACGCGCCTCTTTCCTCCATTTATATCTCGTGTCTTGCGTTTTTAACCGTTTAGTATCAATTTTACGATTCGATTAGTCAAAATGGTTAACTCGTGATTTTTCATAGAAATTTTGCGGATTTATAGGGATCATTATTAACGTCTTCTAAGTTTTCTACATATTTAGCTAAAGAAATCTGTATATTTAAGTTCATAATACAAGATGTAATACCGTTGGAGGATAGTATAAATTATGGAGTATTTACAATCGGAATTAGAATTAACAGTTCATACTTACAAAGTTGTACGATGCTGTAAGTACATGATTCGTGTCTGCATACATCGTAAAGCTACGCGTTAATGGGTTAAATTATGCGATAAGTTACAGCTCGAATAACCTCTCTTGCATCGCTAATGTTTCATACGAACAGGCAGTGCGGTTTAAGATAACGCAGAAGTACAAATTTAATATTTCGTCTGCTACATTGTTTGTCGCTTTTTTCGTTTTTTTCTTTCTTTTTTTATCGTAACAGAAGCAATTCGCGTATGAAAAATTGCTATACCATACAGCGATACTGCATAGCTGTAGAATGATCTATATTTTGTAGGAATTTAAATCGAAAGATTAAGATAAAGTTAATTGCATGTTTGCTTCGACGTAATATGATTTTTCTTGCATTTGCTCTAACGATAATGCTATAGCGATAACGACTCGAGCACGTTACAAACGGTGCTCGGTTTAGTGTTGCCTAAATGGACTACATCATCGTTCTGTCACGTTTCAGAGCACTCAATAATGCTTGAAAGTATCGTGATTGTTTCCTGAGCGTGTCGTGACTGGACTGTCATTAGAAACCAAATCTTACAATCACGATACTTATGTATGTATATAACATGGAACTATAGCGAATACGTGTGGCCCATAACTTTAATAAATTTTGTATAAATTCAAATAATCGTTCTCGTTCTCTTTCGCAAGAGATATTATCAAACCATTAAATCTTGCAAAGAAGATAACACGCCTGAAAAACGTCTTTTAACAAAGTCATAAAATCTTCGTTGAAGCTTCGTTATACGATGTTCGAGAAACAGTCCTCGAATTAGGTTATCGTCGTTATTCTGAATGGCTAAATCTGGGAAGATTAGATTTCAGATTATTTTGTTGACTGAAACAGCGGTATATACGTACCGACACGGTTCGTTAGGTGTCGCAACGCTTGAAAGGGATACTTATCGAATAAAATGGTCGCGTCGTCTCGTAGATCGAACCGGAAGCAAAGTTCACTCTTCCGTTTCACTCGCGCTTCTCCATTCCTTTCACATCCATACATCGAGCCTCTTCGGGTCCGTTTTCTGCGCTTTGTAAGCAGGCAGCTAGCTCGCGATGCCAACGGGGGAGAGTTCGCGCCGCACGTTCGAATCGACTTCCTGCTCGCAGAAAGCACGTGTGCCGTCTTTCCGCTTCGTTTTGCTGATCCATCATTACCTTCACGCTATATCGTGTACCGTGTCATTAATGCTTGCTGTTAACAGAATCGATTAATCACTTTGACTCGTTGAATTTGATTTTCTCTGATCGATGTATATTTGACCCAAGAGCACGATTCATCGTCCAACTTTCACGATCGACGATAAAGCTTTCGTCTCTTGCGATTAACGCGTTTGCTAACGTTTGAACATCAGGGTGTTCGAGTTCGGATACCAAAGGCTCTAACGCACAACGTACAAGTACAAACTCGGAGGAAGTCGTGAATTAGAAATTACAAAGTTGTAGTATTACAATTTCAAGAAACTCGTTTTATAACCCGGCCTTAAAGATCGCGTTCGAATTTGATCGTTGCGGGACACGGAAGCGGCGCTGTGCCTAGTAAAGCGAGTGAGAAGCCAGGGGCAAGATTCATGATTACGTGCATGGTAGAACGCGGTGAATCCTGTTTCAACCCGTCCATATCGGTCGAAGTTACAAGCAGACCGGCAATGCACACAAACTGACTTATATACACGCGTAATACACGCAGTGTGTGCAGGATACATCTCGCGTTGTATGCGTCGGTGCAATGTAGAGGTATACGGGAAATGTGGATATATAGGTATGCATATCGCGGAAATAGTGTGACGTAGTCGATGGGATTACCCCGGGGCACCGATATCTCTCCTGCACTTTGCGTATCTGTGTGTACACGTGCACAGTACGGCAATGGTACACAGTTTCGAGCACACGGCGCGTTGTTGCGTTCTCGACGAAGCGAGAAGGATCATCGAGGCGAGTCGAGTCTGTTTCACGGCCGATCACAGGGCTACGTTCACAGTACTCGTGTTTGAATAACGCGATCGAGAAATCGATCGGTTTGTACACGCGTAAAGCATACGCGCATTTTTTTGAATCTTCGATTGGAAAGATTACGCGAATTGAATCAAACCTCTCCTCATTGCGAAACTGCGGAGGCGCGATTTCTCGAATCGACTGATTTTTGTTCTCGTTGTTCAATTTCTAGAGATACGTCGATAGTGAAAGTGGACAGGTTGGTTTGTTTCGTACGGTGCTTTATTTATGGTAGATTTCGCTGAAAATTTCGAGACTACACAGTAATCGAAGACCATGCGCGATAAATGCGACGAGCCTATTTTTGTCGATTTTCTAACTGTTACGTTATTTGGGGCTGAAAAGACGTAAAAAGAGAGTAACCCGATGATCACAGGAAACGACGATATGTGACCTACATTCGGTGAATAGACCTTCAATTGCAACGTATTTGCTTGGAACTATTACGCGTAATTGTAGATTATCTTGAATCAATTGCCAGCCAGAGGACTCAAGGCAATAATCCCCCATGAAATTTCTTGGCTATCGTATCGCTTGATCTCTACCCTTTCCACTTTACGTTTACTTCGTTCTATTTTCTCGTCTCGACAACACAATACTTTACGATTTAGCGGATAGAACAAGTTTCTAAATTTATACCGTCGATCTTGTAAATTCTATACGCTTTAAATATTTTCTCCCTCTTTTTTTTCTTTTGTTCGCGATTCGTTCAACTTCAAGGAAACCATAGAAAACCGTAGAGTCAACGCAATTGCTTGTTCTTCGACCAACGATTCAGACTAGGAAGTTCTTGCTTCGGTAACTGGAATAAACTTCGGTTCTATTAATCCTACCGAGAAACTTCAGCCTCCAAACTTTCACATTTAACCGAGAGGAAGTCTTACGCCGATCAAGAAAGAATTTCTAATTCTCCGTAAATCGAAGTATGTATTTCGTTCTATAACAACTCTTAGTCGTTTCCTGTGTAAATCGATATTCTACGATAGTTCGGTCGACTAACGCTTTGCCGTCTGACGGAAAAGTTAGGCTGTTTCGTTTAATACTTCGATATAAGGCGTAATAAAATGGCCAAGAATTCAAAGTGAACGATTTGGAAAATAATGATTAGCAGTTAAGAGCGAAATAACCTGTTAGATCGAAAGTTTTGTAATTAACAAAGTTCTGTACAAGCCAAAGGTATGACTATCTAGATCGGTTCGTTAAACGTTCGATATACGTAATATCGTTCCGTTTGCGTGCGTGCTCGGGGAAGGGGTCAACGGTCTAGCCTGACGAAGAATTTTCTCTCGCAACCATGACTTTGTGGCCGCGTTCAGAGCCCGACGGTAACTCTCGTCACGCAACGAGCATTCGTGCGAACGCAACGCGGTCCAAAGCGAAAACCAAGGTGTGAAACACCGCCGATCGGGGTGTGTATCGGCGAGCGG
>NT_177059.1:2901060-2942447 GCF_000188095.3 Bombus impatiens | reverse complement strand
CCGCCGATCGGGGTGTGTATCGGCGAGCGGAGAGGCGGCAGAAACAAGGACTTCGAACGCGCGTCCGCAAGCAGACGTTGATACAGTGCCTAATAGAAATATTGATTTCAGGGTCGATGCACCTTGCGGCGTTACCATGTTCGATGCGTGTTTCCACATCTTAAGAAACACCGGTACGAATCTCTAATCACACGATACAAACGATAGGATTAATCGGAACGATATGCGCTGTACGAGTAGCTGAATCATTTTCTGAAATTGGATATAAATCGTATAACAATGATCGTAATGGATGTTAGAGCTATGGAAAGAACGGCCGGATATCGAACGGACGCATGGCGTCAAGTCGGTGGTAAGTCGATCGAAATCCTATATTTAGAAGTGGAAACTGTCGGTACTCGAGTACGATAGTCCACGTATGACGCATCTATTCCCGTGTTCCGGCCTTCTCGCTTGCTCGGCTCTTTCGTTTTTCGTCTGGCGTGCTGTCCTCGCTTCATTGACGAATTCTCGTTCCTCCTTCTACGCAAGTCCGTTCGGGGAAACGGAAATGCAGAACTCTGGCCGGAAAGATTGAGCGAAATACGAAGCAAATTATCTTTATCGCGTTAAGTTTCTTTTCTCATGAAATCGAGATTGTTCCCCGTCGTAAAATATTTTCTGTCGCAACTTTTAGTTTCTTGCCGATAATGTCCTGTGCGTGTGTGTGTGTGTGCGTGTTTATATGTGTGTGTGTGTGTTTGCGGGTGGGTGGGTGAGTATAAGACAATCAATACTCGCTCGTTTCACGGTGCAATTTATCGTCGGCGAGATTATAAAGGCGTGGAGTTTTATCCGTTCGCGCTATTCCATCGCAACTTCTCTAAGAAATTCTTCATTAACCAGAACGAACACATGGACAAAGAATTCAGTCATTCAGCTAGAAGATACCGATGAGCTACCTCGATTGTATGCAAGGTTAGACCACGTACCATCGTAATCGTTCATTCACAAGCTGCTCGGGTTGCGTACGTTAGTTTAAATTCGCGAACGCGTTGCTATTCGTAACTGTGTTCTATTTTAATCGACTACATTTAGTATTCGAATAAAGTAATGTTGCGAGCCGATCGTCGGGATAAAAAGATTACGAAAGGTGTTGTATATTTTACGTTCGTAAAGTGGTGAATCCACAATATGAATTTCGTTTATACGGAGTGGTGCTCGAATATGCTTTCATACTTCGAAATTTTTTCCACGAAGCAGTTAACTGGAAATGTTTGCGAACGACCATTATCTGTAAGTATTACTTTAAAACATCACGCCGATACGCGCCAGTGACGCTCGTTTTTCATTATCGAACGTTAACAGCTTTCGAGCGATATGCTGAAATAAACGAAGTTTCGTTATACCATCTGTCAGTACAATTTGCAATTATTTCGGAACAATATCTCGTCAATAAAAAAGATTTATCACTAGAATAAATTCTCGAATACAATACGTTTTCGTTTTAATTTCCGTAATAATGCCCTTTTCCCTCCTTAATCCTCTAGTCCGCGGTCCATGCAGAAGAATTTCCTTGGTACTTTTCTTTTTTTATACGTTGATTTTACGTCAAACTCCGTTATCCCGAAGAAAAATGGTCGAAATATCAACTCATTTGAACCAAAAAGATACGCCGTCGTAAGTCTCATTACTCTTAACAACTGACATTTATTAACAATTCTGAGCTACCGTAATCTTTATTAAGTTTAATTAAGTTCATGCAGCAACATGGTAGGCACCGACCATCTCCCCTTCGTGGCAAGCTACGTTGATTGATTCGCCTGCGAATCCATTGTGTTATTGCACGACCGTGAAGAAAATATCGCGCGCCAAGAACGCCGCGAATTACTCGGAACGCGTTCTCGATTGATCGCGTTTCGCGGTTGTCGCTATCTTCGAATCTCCCGAGAATCGTTTCAGCCAGACACACAGATCAATGTCGTATGACTCACGTGAAAATCAGCCGACACCCACGCGTCTTCTCCGCGAAGTACTTCCGATCTTCCTCTGAGCTCTTACAGCGACCGTGAGTCGGTCATGCTTCCGTGACGTTCCTTAATTAACCCTGATAAATACATTCGCATAATACGCTTTATCGTATCGTACGCATATTGTCCATACAATTACGTAACTTTGTCAAATCGTTCTTTCGAAATGACAAGAATTGCGTGTTTAATGGCGAGATCGATAGGTAAAGCAGGATACGAGGATTGCGTAGAGCTTTTCAAGTGCACTCGCGACAAGAATGCGACACAACGACGTACCCAACGATATTTGACGTCATCTCGAGTTGGTACGCGTTATATGGAACAGTCAAGGCATTCATCGAAGAATTCGTACTAGATCCGCCAGCTTATCAATAAAGCAAAGCTGAATGAGATTGTACACGAAACTGCCGATGGTTCTTGCAGCCGAAAAACACGTGGACCATTGACTGGTTGATCTTGTCGAGCAGTGAACGAATTTCACGAGCACGTGACCGAAACGAGAACTTGAAAGAGTTCAACGATGCGTCAAAATAATGAGGCGCGATGAATGAAAATTTTCATCGAGTTTACCGACGATTTTTCCACGCTGTTTCAAACAGCTTTTGAAGAGAACGATCTCCGTGCTTCTTTTCCTTATCTTCCTTTTGTCTTTTGTTCGTTAACTACGACTCGTTAGTACACACGGAAAATAATATTATTTCAAGAACGAAGGTAACTGATAGATATATAGCGTATATGGTTATTGATTTTAATATTATCGAATAAATATGCGTAATATTACATTGTTTGTATATAATATTTTTTATAGCATTTTTTTTGTTTATACGAACCTGTCTTAGAGAACAATTGGTTCGTATTATTAGAATTTTTTATTGTAATAGGAATTTACTCGACTCAAACAAGTGAATTCGGCTATACATGATCAGCCAAGTGGATTCATTTCACTACGCACTAAATTTTGTTCGTATAAAGACGTTCTACGTACGGTGTTTTACTATTCTATACAGCATCGCGTAAATTACAATGTAAATTCTAAAATGCTAATTTTAAATGCCGATACAATTTCGAATCTTTATACGACACGCATAGTACACTCATAAAGATCGTCTGCACTTGTACCAATACGTTTTCGAGCCTGTGTACATCCTCGAGCAGATACTAATTGTCGCAATTAGTCTTTGAGAATAGCTGACGATCCAGGAAACTCGTTTCCGTGGAAAACAATTTCTGCGATCAATTCGATTCGCCGAGAGAGCAGCGACGATTGGAGCGGCGTATGAACGCGGTTGAAACCGAGGTAGCTGGAACGCGTAAGCTGAAAGCTCCCCTATCCGTTTCCTTTCGTTCGTTCGTTGGTTCGTTTTCTCCTGCTGCGAGTCGTCGCGCTCGTCTCGTTTCACCGCAGCCACCAGCTGCCTGTTCTTCCTTTTGTGGCGCCTCGAAACGCCATATTACGCACTTTCGAGATGCGCGCCACGTTCTCGCTCTACGGAGGATGATCTCGAGAGAGAAAGCAGGCGAACGAATAGGCGGCGATACACGATAACTGAGATCGACGGGGGAGAAACATGGAAAGGAACGGGAAACGAACGGGAGGGGAACACGGGAATGCAAAATATACGAGAATAAAGAGAACGATAAGGTACACGCGGCTGAAACAAGGATGAAAGATAACGGGACTTGTGGAAGCGAGAAATGGAAGGATCGTAGAGATTGGAAAACGTAGCGTCGAGCTATTTGTTTACAGAATTCGCGAGATTTAAATAATCGTTTAATCGAATGATTCTTTGTTAAGTTTAATCGCTGTGTAATTAAGTAGTTTGGTAATTATTTCAAATCGCGAGCTTGAAGAGTATCGATTTATTCGAGATTCGGAAATGTTTACTTGGAAAAGAAAAATCGACGCTGTCCCTTTGTCGTAATCGATTTGCATTTTGGATTGTACGCCGGTATAGCAATTAAGGTATGATAATTGAATAATATGTTTCACGCAAATTCGTTCGCAAAAGGTAATACGTATCATCGGATAAACTCGACACGATTAAACGTGTTTGATTTATTCAAATTACTCGTTTCCCTTTGTAATGACTAACTCGGTAAAAGCGGCTGCTGTGAACGAGATGAAGAGCGAACGAGATAGAGGTTCTCTCTTGCTTGAAAGAGCAGACGGAGCGGCGATGCCAAGTTTGGAACCGTTAACATATTTCCATTCATAACCCGGCTGCTCTTCGCTCTTTTTTCTACGTAAAAGTCAGCGACCGGCGTGCGTAAGGGAGGATCCGCATGGAGCGACACCGAAGTTGGATACTCGGTTCTCGTAAAAAACGAAGACGAAACAGGACACAGGCGCATCCGGTTCGTAATTGACGGATCGACGGGACTATTTTTGTTGAAAACAAGTAACGAGAAGAGCCGCAGAACGTTGTAGCTTAATCTCACTGAAAATATCTAAAAAATAACAATTTTTCTATTACGTCTCTCTTCTTGCAAGACGGCGATCTTTTCTCATGAATTCTCCCTTTGCCGTCCGTCGATCTGTCTTCTTCTCAAAGGGCCCATTCAATCGTTGCGAAATGACCGTGTAAAAGGGCTACGCCGCTTCTTAGATCGATGGTCGGTCGTGTTCGTAGCGACTTGGCTTTCGCGACGTGTTGACAGATGCTCGTGTATCGTGCGACAATCGTACGACGCTAACGCGGATATTATGGATGCTAGAAGATTCTGAATTGACACTAACGGATGAGTGGAAGAAAGTCGATACCGCATGTTGGTCGTTGGTAAAAACTCGACACCGTGGCTCGTGTGCATAAATATTTTAGCTAGTCGATGGCAAAGAATTTCACGTAAGAATGCCAGCTCACGTGCTACGAATTGCATATGCACGAGTTGGTGCTTCGGTTTTTTGAAACCATTAAATTAATTAATTATAGCATCAATTAAAACAATTATAGCTCCCCAAATCAATGTACTCCGATCCATACTTATTTTATTGAAGAATCCATCATAAAAATCGAAGGATTAGCAATCGGTAGAATAGTCCATTAAAATAGTCTATTAAAATAAAAATCGAAGTACCTGCTTATACAACAAATAATATAGACAAAAATAATATGGACAAAATTACCCGGATCGTTTATAATCTTGTTACAAGACTTGCTCCCTTTGAGTGGGATTTTCAATCTTTGGAAATTCGGTTATAGCGCTCTCCTCGAGTATTCAAATATTGGCGCGTGTAAAAGGGCAACGTCGTCTCGAGTAAATTCGTTGGTAATCATTCGATCGGTCGTACGGTAGCTGCTCGAAGGTGGTGCCAAGTCGCAGGCGTATTATTATTTAGTATTGCCACGGGCAACGACAGTGTACGCGGTTTATTGAGCGGCCAACTCGTCCGAGTACCGTTCTTGCGCGCCGCATCGTCGCATCTCGGTCAGAAATGGCTCTATGAAATGGTTGCTTTTCATCGTTTACTTTTAGCGAGACTCGTCCGACGAGCTACGAATCAAGTCGTCGTTGCTACTTGTCGAGACATTGACATTCGCCACGTGGGTAGATCCGAAATCACGATACAGAGAGATGGTATTTCGAGCTGTAGAGATATCAAAGACCGGAATCGTTTTTATTAACGCGTTCGTATTTATGGCGAGGTAGTGGAATTTACCGCGCGTGTCGATATGGAGAAATTGTGTGATATCGGGTAGAGGATGAATAGGAATGCTTGTAACGTATGAAATTGAAATAACGGAATATTTTATTCGGAATACGAAATGACAATGATCTGTTTGAAGAGCCGTTTGAATTGAATAACAGCGCCAGAGTTTATTAAATGGATTCTGTTTTTGTGTTCGAATCCTATGGGATAGTCATAATCCTTCTTCGCTTTTGTACGATAGTATCCATTCTGGAATAATATAAATTCATGTTTTAATTCTCCCGTTCAAAATATCGCGTAATCTTTCACCCACGCGTAAACTATAAATTGAAAGATTCTTACGTGTTCGCTCGAACTTCAGAAAAATCACATAATCCTTTCCCGTTCTTCCTGACTTTACTTTGGACTTTTGTTTCGCTGGAAATTCTCTTACGGCGCCCGCGTGGTGATGCTCGCCGCGCGTCGGAAGAGATTACGAAAAATAAATTAATTCGAGGCGGAGTCTCGTAAAATCGAAGCTTACCGAACAGCGTACCGTTATAACCACCTACCAAGAACATCGGTTCTCGTTCTCGTCGTGTTACACGGGGCAGAACTTTCACCCGGAACCTTTACGATAAGTCGTGGACCGCGGGTTAGTCTTCTCTCCCCGAGAAAGTTGTCACACGCGTGACTCATCGAACACCCTCCGACAGAGAAAGATCATGGAATCGAGTTCGATACATTTTTCGTCTCTTTCTTCGCTATGTTTCTGTCTTTCCTCCGCAACTCGCCTTGTTGGTCTTCCACCAGGGGAGGTAAAGTAAATTGCACCGTACTAAGGTGAGGATCGATCGATTCAGGGCGTTGCACGAGACGAAGAAACTACGTGAGACGAGGAAACAGCTCGTCGGTGTTGTTGCATCCCCTCGAGTACGTATCGAGATTAGTTCAGAACCCTGCAGTTCTTTCTCCACTTCTCCTAAGGATTTTTCCCCAGATTTCTGCTCTGGATTCTGCTTTCTCTGTTTTCCTATTTCCCGTGTTGTTCTTGTATTTTTCTAACTTATCTTCTTCGTCATAAAATTGTCAAATACTCGTTATTTTATACTGACATCTTGCTAGTTGTATTTTTTAATAATTGAGAATTCAATATAAATGGCATTGGCGAATTAAAATTAGAATAAGACGAAATTAAAACGATCTTGAACGAGTATTTCATTTTACTGAATTTTATTCTCTTATGACGATAAATTGAGTCGGTATAGGAATTAATTGAAGATTCTTTGATGTGGTGAAATATATCCGTCCTCTAAGAGGAGCTTGCAGAAATTTTTACTTGATACTCATCCTTAAAACGAAATTGAATACCGTGAAAGAGGGATGCCCGGGGTGGCTCGATAACTGTGCACAGGGTTAAGAGGGTTAAGGGATAATGCAGCAACACCATCGGAGAGTTAAAAGCGGCGATAACCTGATCGTAATCGAGCTGTAAATCTAATCTGTCGTTCTTAAACTTCGTGATTTAAATTGAATCAAAGCACATTCGAAATAAATACCTTTTAATTTACGCAATCAAGGTTTAATGAAATTATATTTGCGATAGATCGTTTGTTTCCGAAAAAAAAACACAAAAATAGCTTCATTGAAATATTCGAATTTATTCGTGCAAATTTTCTATTCTTTGTAATTTTACAATCGTCGAAGCGTTGTAGTAAATGTATTGTATATTTATAGTATTTATACAACGCTCTTACAAAGTACAATAATTTCATTCCCTCGTTCACCGGATGGCAACTCCATGTTACGATCTATATCGCATTATGCCATAATTATTAAACTTTTCATCTTCCGCCGTTCCTCCGTCCATATTTCACGAGTCTGTAATCCTCGAAGAAGTCTAAGCTCTTGTATCACTTTCATCCCTCGCCTTGAACGTTCTCGCGAAGGGACGCCTCTCGTAATTCACCCATTCCCTTTCCAAGGTAGGGTACCGTTAAACCGAGGACAAACAGCCTCGAAATCCTCCTATTGGACGCGATTCAGACAGCTTGTTTGCACGGTATCTCGTTCGATGCTCCTCGATAACGTTGTCCAGCTGTGGCGAAGCTCTGAATAGCCAGGTTATCGTTGTAACCCAGATTGATTTAATGCAGCAACGATCGCTCGATAAAACGGTATTCTTCGTAAAGTGGGTTTGGTCGAAGATTCACAGGTCTTGACTTCCGGTATGAGAAGAATGCCGTAATTGTGTGGTAAACTAGATTTTCCAAAAAATATATCTCATAATCAAAATGAAAAATCAAGTATTTAATAAAAGGACATTTTTGTAAAATCACGAAAACAACTTGAATATCGTATGTGAAAATTAGACTGTGTGGATCTTCCATCTTTTTTTCCAATAGATGCAAAGTGTTTCTGCTAAAATTTCAAAATCTTTTAGTAAGATAAAGTGTTAAAAAATATTACCGCGTTTAAAAGAATTCGGTATCCGAGAATATCGATGCCAGCACAGCGTGCGTGCAATTCAATCTACATGGTTCGTAAATGCACGCGTGGTGTACATACGCGAATGCTAAGATCGATAGGAATCGATACCAGCTGACTGTATTTGTCGGGCGAACGCAAGCGTCGGTGCACGTACACGCGCCGACGTATGCATTCTTCGATCGATTTCGCGTCAATTCGTTGGCATCAGAGTCGGATTACCTCGCTAGGATTGCGGAACGTATCGCAAATATGGCGATTTAAGGAAGTGGAGTTGTTGTAAACATCGTTGTCGAGGAGGAACGCTTCGACGAGGTTCGATTCTGCATCAGACATCCAAGGAATTATACAATATCCTTTCTTCTACTTTCGATCTCTTCCAGATTTTCGAACTTCTTACATCTCCGAGATTCTATCTTCAGTTTCCAATGCGATTTTAAATGTACAGTTTGCACGTTTTCGACTAATCCTTAACGCAAGATACTTGTCCTCTTGGAACACCACCAACTGCACCCGGTTTACCACGGCAAACTTGAAGGACGTTGTCCGGTCTAATCTTCGGATTGCAGCTCCGCTTAAGTATCTCTCGATCTTGTGTCCATCACAGGCAAGTACTCGTCAAAGCGAGCTCGACGTTAATAGCAATCCACGCTGTCGGTCTCGTTGATCCGGCATCGATGGATTTCGAGTTTGCGGTCTGCACTACACGTTAGAAACGCGGCCGGAAGATCGAAACCGATCTGTTTGCTACTCTCTGCTCGGAGACTCGGTCACGGGAGAAATCATTGGTTTTTGATTTTCTATGGTATTTATTGGATCAACCGTATCCTCGATTCATCCGCGCAAACCGTTCTCCTTTTCTATTCTGTGCAATCGCTTTTGCAGTTTATTAAAGTGGCGGTTAAAAGTTTCTTTTTCATTCTTCGCTGGCAGAGGTTCGATACCGCGAAGCGTTACGATGGCCATTTTCTCGATGAAAGCGTCGAAAATGACGGAATCTCGTGGAATTTTACCTGATAATCTCGACTCGACCACGATCGTGGTGTCTCGAGCGTTTTTCCCTCGACAGATCGATTTCTCGCGAGCAACTCTTCGCTGAAACGGGACACGTGCCACTGAATACCTGCAAATTGGCGGCTTCACGCACGATCAGGTTTCGCGAACAGCGATAAAACACATGTCTAACAAACGATCCCGCGCTACTGGGGTTCGTTAATGTACAAATTACAGTTGCCGGTGTAATTGTTCGTTATAACATCGGTGTTGTTTGGAAAGTTAATTTTCCACGATGGAGATGCGTCGATCTATCGAGTGCATTTTAAAGGATCTAATTTCAACTCTGTTTCTTTGAATGGTAAAAGTTTGATCGACTGGCAATATTAAGGAATCGATATGTATATTGATATTCGGGGTAATGGCGAAGATAATATTGGTGAAACGATTTAGAATCGAGCGTGGTTCATACTCGACTTTCAAATAAAATCTGTCTTTTGTTTCTCATGGAATAAAAGAAACATTAAATACATTGTATATGTTGTAAACGACGTATTCATCGAAAACCATGGGATTAATGTTTTGAGATTGGGAACGGAAGAACAAATATTATGCGTCGTTGTGTAGTATACGTTTTGAAGAAAAAACGCTAAACTAAATTAAAATGAAACTTTACTCGATATTGTCGCGTTGAACGAGAGCAAAAGTTTCGCGTGTTTTATTTGCAATTTTACGTCGCGAGGACGTATGTTTTATTAAAAAAGGGAACGACCAGGTAGAATTTTCCTGCGGATCGCTTTTATAATAAAACGCGTGTTTGAACATTTGAAGAACCACTTGAAGCGTTTTATTTCGGCATGAACCATGGCAAAAATAGCTGTGGAAAATCTCATTTTGGTGCAAATACCATTCATTACGTTGAAATATATTCGAAATACGCGGGGAGGATGGGACAGAAAACTCGATAACGCGTCTGTGTTTTTATGCTACGTAAAACGAAACGATGCGTAGTTTTGTCTTCGAATAAACGAGCTACACGCTGTTTTATTTCATCGTAAAGATATCTTTGTTCAGCTGGCTAAAAAGTGATCGTATGAAATCTTGCAAGCATCGTTCGAATCTATAGATCCATTTTTTTTAAACACGAAATAAATTATCTCGATCGATCGGTAAAGTTTAGTCGTTTTTGTTATTTTGTGTTTCTCATCATCCTCGTTATTATCATAATGAATAAACGATAGATTATGCGAAATTTAGTTGTTGGAGAATTATTGTAATCGAAAGATGTATTTCATTTCCATTAGCGAAACCATAGACTATAGCGTTACATAGAACAACAGAGGGAACCATTAAACTGTATTTCAACACTGTTATGCCTAGGAGGCATGTTTCAACCAGAAAGCTGTTCATAACATGTACCTGAAAGGCGCATCGACCACAAAACGCTTCTACCCCTCGCATTAAATTAATCCCCCGCGTATGATATTTTTCTTCTTTGAAGCGTCACTACTTCGTTCGATGGACAACGTTACGTATAACTTTGATAAGCTATCAAAAAACATCATCTCTATCCTGTTCGTCGGTATATGTTTCATTTTTACTGCTTTACACGTTTTCCACGATATTCTTCAAAAATAAATACATTCACGAGACTCGCGTTTTCAATGGTTTTACACGTTGACGAATTCTAGTAAATCATTCACAATGTTGTTCGCAATATTTGAAAAATATATCTAAAAATATTTCTAAAAACGTTGTAGTGCAAATTGTTATGGGTAATTTTTGTACGATAACACGTTTGACTCTCGAAACGACTCTCAAATACAGTAATTTTCTGATTTATCGAATCTCTCATATATGTACACGCTAATCTGAATAATTATTCTTTAACGTTCGATCTTCAGAATTTTCTTGGATATCGATATCCTTCGACAGTTTCAAAGAATTCTATTTATTGCAGTTAGTTCGAAAGACGAGTGCGCGTTACGTAATGAAACGTGTGCTACGTACATAGTCGGCGCGAGAAGCAAGCCACCCCTGCTAGGTCGTTACATTATTAATCGAGCAATCGATATCTCGGTCTATGTTCCGTGCATCTATGTTTCGCACACTTCATCGAATGGTTCCACGACAAAACCTTGCAAGGACGCGCAAACCGGCTGTACCGTGAGCGCATTCTTTCCTTTCTCTGCTCTCCGATCGCTTCCTGTTTTCATGGCGAGCGGTACAACCGACTCAATGCCATCCATCGAAACGACTTTTTGTGAAAATTCCTTGCGCATAACTGGGTTAATTCCGGAACAAGGGCAGCGACTCTAATATAGTACTCGTCGTTTAATTAATTCTAGAACAGGTATGCCGTCATTGCGGAATCGAAGCAAGCTTCGTATTCCATCTGAACGCGAGCATATAATTCAATGACATAGATCTATCGAAGCCAAACTATTTTATTACAAGATTAGAATCCACATTAGGTGAAACGATTATCATCGGACAATAAATTTGATATAAAGCTAACGCAACAGCAAGTACATTTTTTAAATTCCGTCCAAATCGATAATAAAAAGAGTACGCAGGATTCTAAGCGCACGTATCGTCAATTTTAATGTACAAAAAGTAAGCTACCTGAATTATTCTGCTTTGGTTTTATTATTCAAGACTCGAGGCAACTGTCTCTATATATTCTGTGACCACAAACTAAAAGATAAAAAAAAAAGAAAACAGCCACTGGTAAAAAACAGACGATTCGACAAGCATTACCTATTCAGTGTCGTAAAGTTTGCATGTTTGCTTGGTGCACGCGTTAATTATTCCGTCGCGTCGATAAAATTACCGATGACCCCGTGCATCCGTTCTATGACATCGGGTCGCGATAAACCCTTGCAAGGACACCTACGGTAACTTGAAATAAACTCGTTCCTCTCACTCCACTAGTCGTCGATGGTAATTATCATCGTCCTGCGATGCACTTCTACTCCCGTGGAACGCAACAGCATTCATTTGACGACAAGGTGCGCGAAGTTGCGTTTAGAAATTGATTGATAATCGATTGATAATCCACCATTCGCATTTGTCACTTTCCTATACCTTCGAATGGAATATCATATCAATATCTGTCATAATTAGAAAATAAATTTTCTTCGTATACACGCGCGTATTAAGTTTATTGAGAAATTTGATCAGTAGATTTCGCTTGTTTCTTTCTTTTTTCGATATATCGATAATTCGTTTAGATTTGTTTAGAAATTGCGTATTACGTATTTCTCCGTCTACTTTTGCTACAAACATAGTCACTTAGTCGTCGATATTTCTAGCGTAAAAATAATCGTCTTAAAACGAGAATGATACCATTTTACACGAGCCTTACCTACCACATTCTCGACAGGATCGATGACAAATACTCGAAGCGTGTAAAAAATTCATACACTAGCAGAGGCAGTTAACTCATCGATCGACAACCCTGAACCAGTTTCTGATTCAACTACTGAACCAAGCCATACTGTTGCAACGTACCACGATGATGGTAGACTGGAACGAAAGGGACCGCTTCATTGTTTTCCCATGATGGTATCGAGATGGTAATTGACGTACACGCGTGCGTGGCGTTGGTCGAACTGTGTGACGCGAGTCGAATTAATGGGACCGACAGGATCCAGCTGCAGTCGGCGATCGTGCAGAATCTAAACGGCCGGTTTCTGACCGCGTACGTGCGCGAAATAGAGTTGCCTTCGTCGAGAGAGCGCCGTCCGTGGAATTAGTAACAAGTTCATTTTTCTCGAGACGCTGAGACGTGGTGTTACTTCGCGTGTGCAGAAGCCGTGCCTAATTGTGCCGATTACGCGTTTCCATTAATTGAAACGTGCCGAGTAAATTTGATATTCCGCCGATTCCGCTGGTTTCCGTGGCAAACGTCGTGCAATTGTAGCGTTCGAGTCGTTCAACGTTATGGATATCGTGCGAATTCGCTCGAACCATCGAAATACCGATATAAAAATTAAATGAAATATAAAAGGACTTTTTATCCTCCGCATTTCCACCAACGATGAAGCTCGTCCTTTAATCAACGATCACGGACGAAATTTATTAAAAGTTTAAACGATGGTACATAGCCGTACGTTGCACGCGTATTCGTTATGTTTAAATTATTAATCGAATTAGATGTTCCTTGGCAATTTATCGTGTAATCGTCGTGTAATTTTTCCATTTTGTTCTTTTTGATAAAGAAAAGAAAGCTAACAAGCTTGTATCTGTAGCTCGTTGGTGATATATAACCTGTAAATTAAATTTTGCTACAACTTGCAATTTGCTTCAGGATGGTCGTACTTCGGTTATTTATGGCTCTCATGTAGACTCGCTTGAAATACGACGATGTTATCACGGATACCATCGAATATTCAACGACGCAACGTTGCACAGAATATTTGATAGCATAAAGTCACGAGGACTTTTTTTCGTCCACTTTGATACGAATTTTATCGATTGAATAGATTCGTTTTAGCAATAACGACCGTTTCGATCTTTTTTTTTTTCTTTTTTATTTCATCCGACTAACGTTTTACGCTTGGATTGTACTTTTTATTATGCATTGTTATCATCGCTATGTTTAAACATTGCGCAATAAAATATTCAGTGAACAGATCGAAAGGGAAAAGTCGGCCGCACGAAGGCTTTCATGCCTGGTGAACATTGTCGGTTGATGTCGATCACTATGAACGACCATTGACGCGCTAAATTGAATTTTCCGTCGGTTTATAAATTGTCTCGCTCTGATCGAGCTGTTATTACACTTTGTCGTCGATATTCTTCGTAACGTAATAACACGGAAAATATTCGTACGAAATGATCGTAGATATGGCTACAAAATGTTAAAATGGAATTTGGCTAATTAACATGGATTTACTGGTAATAGCTATTTTCTTAATCAAACGATTTATAGAAAATTCTGACCAAATATTTTCAATCGCAATTTTCAATCGCAATTGATAAAACGCAACGCATCTGTAACCGATATCGTGGCTGTCGTCCAAACGCGTTGAAAGAGACTGCAGTTTCATCGTTTATTCGCTAATCAACGCTTCTATCGGTACAAAACATAAAAAACACTGCGAAGACAGTTTCGCTTTAAAAGCGTCGATGCACGTATATTTACCGATGACATACTCGCAGATATGCGTAAGAAAACGAGTCATCTCTGGTTTTCTTTCTAAGCGGTATTACATAAAACTGTTCGTTGCAAGGCCTCGTTGACTTCTCGATGATTTAATGTTACCGTCACTTCGAGCGCTCATTATGCCGTATGTAGACATACGTAGACTATTTACATTGCTCAATCGCATGATTCATTCAACGGATTCAACAGAAACACAAAAGAGAAATGTGACCACGAATTTATATCTTTCTAGCGGCGTTTAATTCGATTCGATTTGTCTTGCGACAAATTTCATATAAACCGAGTGTTACCGTAATATATCGATGTTTTTATCTCGTAACTCGTAAAATCGTAAAAGCTGTTTACGCGACAAAGCTTTATTCGCAACTCGAAAGTTATCGACTTGCTAATATTGTCAGATATCCAGTAACTGTCGTATACGAAAGCGCGGATGATCGATATCCGAGCTAAAGAGCTCGATAAATGAAAACGTATAACAGGCGTATAACAGACAACAATTATGCTGAATATCGACGACCAATTGAAATTCGCAGACGATTGTCCTCTTAACAGTTTTGTTTACGTAACGCGGAAAATTTCAGAGACAAAAGCAACCGCTTGCTGGCAGTGGAGAAGGCAACGAGGCCGGAATCCCAATGACCGCGAATCGTCTTCGTGAATTGCGTCAGATCCATTTATCATTCGCGTCGCAAGCGAATTCCATAGACGTGGATCGTCCGTGGTATTCGAAGTAATTGCGGAACGGCGCAGTGAAATCCAATAAATTCCGGCTCGGTCGAACAGTTTTTCGTGAATCTGACCCATTGAAACGTTCGCGCCACAGCTCCAGCCGAGTTTTCGGCCCGACGAAAAGGAATTGGCGCGTGCAAAATTGTTTCTGCCGTTGGGGTGTGTAGCGAATAGAATATTCAGTAACGAGACGGCTTGGATTTTAGTCAGGCAAAAGGGAATTTAATGTCCGTAAACTGCTTCTCGCTGCTTTCTCTTTTGTCCGTTCGATATTCGCGAAATCTTGACGAAATTGAAAACGCAATGGAACCGAACGATTCGCGAAACGCAGAATTAGTCGGATCATCGTGCAAGTAGAGGATCAAACCATTTGCCAAACAAAACGTTCTTATTTCAAACTCGATCTTTCCATCCACAAACCTTTCTCTGCCTACGTAGCAAAATTGCCATTTCGATGTATGTAAAACCGCATCGTGTATAACTTTCACACGACGATACAGACTACCGCCATATGTGTACGCCTGAACGTATGCAAACGAGAGAGCAAACGCGTATTAACGGCCTGGCGTCGATTACGAAAGGAGCTGTGCAGATCTGAATTCAAAGACAGTTCGATGTATGTGTCAATGGATAGAGCGGCGAGGTGCGTCCTCCGCAAAAATAAGAATTTATATCACGACACTGTTAATCGCTCATTAGTTATAGGTCGAGTGTTCGTGTGGCCGCTGGCTGGTGTGTAGGCTTTCTTCGGCTTGATTTACAGCCGAGGTATACGCAGCCCGCTTCGAACCTCGTACGCGGCTACATAAAATGTTACTTAACCCCGCCCGAAGTAAATCGATTTCTGCGGTTAATTCGCCGCTATTCCGCGCAAACTTTGCATACTCTCCGCTACACGCACACGGGAACCGCGTTGTTCCTTTTCACTGTCGCGTCGGTTGGTTTGGTCGAGATTTATGCCTCGTCGAACGAAAAATATCGATGGTCAGCTCTGACCTCACCGGTGGTGGGTGAACGTTGATTGTTGAAATTTATGGGGAGAGATGGTGAAGTTTCCGCTGGAACTTACTTACGTGTCGTTACTTGGCTATATATTTATTGTAAATTTGGAATTGTGGGATAACAATGATCGATATTCGACGTGGATAAATATTATCGACGAACCTGTCGCAATAATGTTGCGTAGTCTGTCAATTGGGTGGCAAATTGACTCTTTTTAGCGATAAAAATGGTTAAAATTATTGAAAACCACGACAATCCGGCAAACACGTACGTCCATTCGGAATATAACACGCGTCACCAATTAAAGATTAAACAGGGTTGCGGCAGTTTCGAGTAGCGAGTTGCTCGTCACACGGTGTCACTTTGTGGCTAACGACGTGTGCCGGCGTTTCGATCGATGTCTGAAGTGGTCGTTTAGAGGCGCAAGAACGGCGAAAAACAAACCCTCGCCTCGTCGCTTTCCACGCAACACGTGCAACGAAAAGGTGATTGCTGTCGCTGGTTTGCGATCGTCGTTCCAATTTACAACAATGGTCAAAGATAATATCATTGCATTTTATCGACAGCGTCTCTCGACAGTTCGAATGACGCACATCGTTTTAAAACGACTATCTGACCGAGAAAATGTCGTCCAGGAATCTATTTTTACGAGACATTCTATTATATCTGACACGTATTTTCGTTTCTTTTTCAATTCCGGCGAATCTCGTCCCACGCTTTCGCTTGAAAAACATGTTTTTAAAATAACTCTGCCATTTATACGCAGTTGAGGATATGACGGTCGAAACGAGGAACAAAACAGTCTGCATTTTGTATATATATCTTTTTGTATGTATATTTTTCGGGGAAATGGGTAACGTCAGTATGCAGTTTCCCGTACGTACGAACACGTCGACGACTGCCGCTTTGAGTTTTCCCCCCGAGATTGCACGTTCGTTCGCAACGAGCTGCACTTTGATCCTCCACAGAAGAAAGTTTTTTTCGCTGCTGGCATTTTTCCTCGCCGCTTCCGGTGTTTATTATCACGCGCGAACCGCGAAGTCACGAGACACCAACACCGGCTCGTGTTGCCTTTCGTTCGTCCCGGTAAAACGCGTTATTTGCAACGGCGTTGCCGGGAAATTCGTTGAAAACCCGTCCGACGAAAGCGTTCAACCCTTTCGCGTGTGTTTCTGGCTAGCAACCACCGCCGTTTCAATTTCTCTTGCCTCTTTCTATTCTTTCTTTTTTCTTTTTCTTTTAAGAACAGCTTGATATTGTTTAGGAAAATCGCAGACGGACTCTTTGAATTTTCGTACACAACTTTCCGTTTTCTTGGTCGTGAATTCATAGATCGTGAGTCGCCTCTGTAATTTCTCTATTTTTCGTACAAACTCTACGGGCGATTTGCATGTTTTTTCTTCGTAAAATATACGGATAAAAGCTCGTTTCTCTCTTTGAATTATGTATTTTTCAGCGTTATGTTCTGCGACATAGAGAAATAAAAACGTGGAGTTGTATTCCTTGAACTCTTTGTATTCCTTGAGTTTCTCGTATTCCTTGAATAAGCAATTTTTGATCGAGAGATATTGCGTTTCTAGAAGATTGAAGATCGGTTTAAGCAGCGAAATAGCAGGCGCAGCCTACGCCAGAACAAACCATTGTGGAAATTAATGCGATGTTAAGTCGTGGTTTGGGGAAGATTACACTGAAAAACCATTGTGTATCATACTTTTGAAAACATGTTGCGAGTCGCAGCCTCTTAAACGCGACATAGTACGAGATTATTCTACATAGATTGTGATCGCTTATGGCTTCATATACCATGACGCAACGATACACGTATATTTTCTCTGCAGAAGCTGATTTACATATTTTTGACGTCAGTCGTTTTTCACGTGTGTCACAGTGATCCATCGTTGCCCGTTCCATAATAAAAAGTCTCGTTATAACATCACAGTCGTCGCAAGTTTAACCGTTCCATTTATAACTTCCAACGATATTTTATTGTACAGTTTCTTTTCGACGGTGTCTAACGATATTTCTTACGAAAGACAATTTTAATATCGACCTATTTCTTTTCTCTTTCGTCCGAAAGGCTGCCGGATTTTCTACTCTTCTTTGGAACTTGCGACTATTTCCCACAGAGAGGTCTCTTTCCACGGCTAAAATTTTCCATTCTCGATCAAGTAGGTCGATCTCTGCAGCTACGAAGTTCACATTTTCAACAACATTCTGCCTCGTGATTTTGCCAGTGAAAGCAAGCAAAATGGAGAAGCACGATCCACGGTGGCTGGTTCGTTCAACAACGTCCGTTCACAACGAGCTAAGTTTGGCAATGAACCACTTGGCCGGAGTTCAAAAACTTTTTAGCGAAGTTCTTTGGACGATCGTGCCCCAGGAAGACGGTGACTAACGAGCGACGAGTGCGTCACACTCCTCTTCTGGGCGCCACAACCTGTTTTTTCAATGTTTGCGCTCGCCTTGGTAGGCGTATGTCGGCGTCACGCGTTCGTGCCTTCACTACCGGCTTTTCTGGTCAGTCGTTCGTATTTCATTTTTCATACCCGGCTCGTCCTAAAGTGGGACACGAGTTCTCGTCACTGCGCGCGTTTCACGCTGACGACGTCTTCGACGCTCTTTCCTCCGGCCTTTGCTCCGCGTTTCGCGTCTATCGGTTTCCTTCGCTGTTTACGAACGAGAAAATATTTGACGCAAACTTTAGCACGGTATCGACATATCGCAATTTATTCGTAGAACGTTCGTAAATTATTCGCAAAATAGTCGAACCGAGATGTCGATCGTAGAAATTTCACTTTTGCAAATCGCCAAAGGATCGCTTTCTCAGTCGCTAGACTACATTTTTCGAAAAATTATTTCTATTTCGAAATTACTTCGCAGGATACCGCTATCTGTACCAAATCACGCATACAATCGCATCTATAAATTCGATAGCCGACATAAACTCGAGCTCAGTCTCCTCCCGATCGTTTCTAACGCAATTACGAGGCTCGCAAAAGTCGGAAGCAGTCGCGCCAACTGGCAGGCATAATTATCATCGATTAATCGTGCCCTGGAACAGGTCGAGCTCGCTGTCGCAACAACGTCGCGGGTAAATCGTGCGTGGAAGACGTGAACTCCGCCTGTGGGATGTCAGTGTCAAGCCTGTTGGTTTCTTTCGTGCGTTTCATAATGCATCCAGCGGGTCGACGCGCGTCGTAGAAAGGCGCGACGCTATTTCGACGCGAGTCGCACGCGAACTCGTCGGACGGCTGTCACTCATCGGCGCAATTTGTGTCGATGAGACTGCGAGTCCGAGAAGGGAAGGCTTCTGAAACGTTTACCGGTGCCCATTAGCAGGGATTTCCAAGGGGTGTGCGAATCAGGGGTTCGAATTCCATTTCGATTGTCGCGTCGCGTCTCCCCGACGCCACGGCAAATTCGTTTCGTCTATTGTCCACGCCTTTTCAAGTTTATTGTGCAAGTGTAGGCTGTTTTTTAAGAGACCGAAGTTGGCAAAGAGTTGGTTTGGTAGAAAGGGTTAGTGGGCTCTCGCATACAGCCAAGTTAAGTAGAAATCGGTTAAAACGTGTGATTTATTTTCTGTCGCTTTAGAGTTTGGAAACGTGCCTTTACGATACGATTATTTGCGATTGAAAATTCTACTTTGATTAAAAATTACACGATGATGAAATTATCTGCTATTGTAAGACGAACGTTTATAATAACGGTAATAAATCCCTCGAGGTCTTTAATGCATCTATCATACTATTTAGTAAAATTCGTCATTCGAGAGATTTAAAATTTGCCACCGCGTCGAAGGTTGTACGTTTGCCATCGTATCTTTCGTATAATTATGCCAATGGATGTTGCGTATTTAATGAGGTGAATCAACGTGTCGCGTTCGTGTATTTACAGAGGATAAGGAGAATCGCGTAGACTACGGTTGTAAGCTGGATTAAGGACGGCGTACATCATGGAGCGCTACGAGGAGGAAGGCGAGGACAGCGACAACGAGACAGACCCGGAACAACTCTTGAACGAATGGCTCGGCGAGTTGGACAGCCTGACTGCGGTAAGTTTTTAAGCGAACTTTGCCTTTTATCATTTCGCTTTATCATAGCTGACTACGTTAATTGCCATCCAATTATTAAATTACATTTATCGGACCAGTAACGATATTCGGCTTTAACTGTTTGCGACTAACGAAGAAACTTCCTCTAAAAAATAGTTCTTATCCTATAATTAATTTATAACAAGAATAACAAACTATGTATTTGTTCGTAATTGATTTATTCGTAAGATAGTTTACGTTCAGCTGGAACGGTTCCAGTTGTAGTACCACGTCGCTCGATCGGCGTCGATTCACGCGTAATCTGAATTCTAAATAATTCGTCGGTAGGCGCTCGTCCACACGAAAAGCAAGATATCGTTGTTGGTGTTTCGAGTTCTGCGGAAGGCTCGGTTTTCGAGCGATGCAATTTCACTGGTCCTTTCATTCGTCCGGTTTCGTCGTTGAATCGCACGAATTTTCGTTGATTCGAATCGAAGTTTACGGGTCGGATTGTCCGTGTGCGTATAAATCTTACGTACAATGAAAACGAGATTTCAATCTGCTCGTTCAGCGTAACGAATCGATTTTCATCGCGTTGCTCGATAGCATGGCCGGGCATCGCGAGCCTACAATAGCAGCCGCAAAGCGACAAATTGTCGACAATTGACGCGGCTGAACGATTCGAACTTTGTCCGTTCGACCACGGAATTTCCAGCGGCTTTCCGTCTCCAGGTTCCGGTCCCGCGACGATCATTTGCACCGTTAATTGGACAGGAGTGGTCTGCAGTTTGTTGAACATTATTTTCTACGAAACCTCGATGAAGTTTCTCTATTGCTTTTTCATAAAATCGGAGAGGTTGTTCTCCGTTTCACCGAGAAGACAATTAATCCGTTGAAAAGTTCGCTTCTCGTTCCTCTTGCTATCTTCGAATTGTTACACTTCGATAATGAAATAGTGTAATATCTGTACGAGTGGATGCGAGTCAGGCGATTAGCTGGAAAATAGTAATGGGAAGCTCGGAAAGTGGAAATCGAGGTTGTTGGTTCATAAACGACGCGTGAAAATTGCGTTGCTCGTTAGAATAGCAATGGTTTTCGAGTGAGGTTGCTCGAGCGTATCTTAGCGACGACGAGCGATAGATACGAGAGCACGAAGAGCAGTTCACTCGTGCAGCAGAAGATAGATTAAACGTGTTGAAGTCGCGGCCAACGACCGAAAGAGTTCTTGCACTTGCACTTGCACTTGCACTTGGTGCCGCTGTTTCAAACCGCGCCACGGAAAATCGATAGCTACGTGTTAAGTATCGCTTATCCACACTTCCTACTCGATTATATCGAAATGGAGTTCATCGGTCTATCGCCTAGCGTCAGCTAATTGGAATTTTCTTTATTTTCAAACAGGTTATTCGATTCTCTTTATTATTTCTATTGTCGTAAGTTCTAGTGCCATTATCGAGTGGTTTCATAAGTCTCGTTGCTGTTTATCAAAACCGGACGCTGGAATGGTTCAGGTGTTTGTACGTAGCAACGAACAGTCGTTTCGAGTAGCTTCTGATAGAATGGGATTAGCTCGATGGATAAAACGACAATGAAACGTAATAGAACGATATAACGTGGCATACATATAGGTACAATTAACCGTTTAGATTCGATATTAGCAGGTTCGATGCTTTCCTAATTACATCAACATGTGTGTTAACCTCTCGGGCTATCATTAGGATATTAGCAAGATTAGAATTCTATACACGTACGATCATAATTTTCTACGAATAATTGAAGCGTTAATAATTAATCGTTTTGCTTTTACTCCTACGCTTATTAGAATGCTATTCTAGAAGGCATAATTCATATCCGTATAATTATGAAACAATAGACAGCAATAGTATTATGGTTAATCGTGAGCGACGATCGAATATCGGTGAAAGTTTAGACAATAGAAGCAACGTTATCGAAAGACGTCGTAACGAAAGAAATAATCAAATCGGAAGCATAGGAAAGTATGTGAAAAAACGTCAATTTAATCGATTCTGTCCATGTTTCGCGCACGATTCATAATACTGTTAGTTTGACTTCGTATTATTTCTACGCTTCGATGATCGACGTGATTGAGACTATCGCTTCAACCTTTGTCCCAGAAAATCCTGTGATCCTGTGTCCGTAGAAATATTTCCTTTGAAATTCGATGAACGTAGAACTTTCTGACTCCACATTGACAAAGAATGCAACGAAAGGAGAATGCGACATATTTATTTCTAGAATATTTCAGAAATCTGACAGGCGACGTACGTAGGTCGAGTTTGCCAAAATTAGGTATTCCTACGAAATAACAAATTTGATGGCAAAGGATAACGTTTGGAATCTTTCGTTTCGATAAGTTTGATCAACTGTAGCGTTAACCATGACAAAAGTATAGCGTTGCGTGTGCAACAATGGTTCGCGTGCTTGTACGAGTACGGGAAGGTGTTCGATTATCTGTCTAGCGCGATGCGCGCGCCGGATCCTTCCTGTCCGAGAGCGGAAAGGTGAGAGAGCTTTTGCACTTGCACTTGGCGGTGCATCGGAGGTCGGTCAAGGCGCCTCTGCACAGATCGATAACCTGGCAACGCGGAATGGATAACGTTGCAGCGTGGTCGGTGACCCCGGCACAAGCTACTCGCAAATATTCGAGTACGTTTGCCGGTTCGATCGTTGAAAACCAGGCAGGCAAGATCTTTTGTCCGATATTTTTTCAAATTGCCTGAATACCGGTTTCATCGATTAATGAATCGAGTGACTCGATATCGTGTTTCGATTCGTTTGCCACTTGTTTGTCACTTTTGTCGCAATCCATTTCTATACGTACCTTTTTTTAGATATCTGTACATTTTTTTAATGTTTATGTTAAAAGCCATCTTTATCATTATCATATAAAACTGTTAACTGTATAGCGATCCTCTTTTTGGTTAATTATTCTTTCTCGACTGTTTTGAATAAATTATCATGTATTTGATACATCGTTAGTCTTTCGAATAGATAACGATCTTCCTAGTTTTTTTTTTTTTAATTTATTTGGAAATTTTTGTGGAGACATATCTCTGAAAGTATCACGTATCTCGAGACCGCGTACATATTTTTGCTCGGTAAATTAGAACAGCAAAGATTGTTAAACCGAGTATACAGTAGACAATCGTCAATGCACGCGTGCGTGTACGTTGTATCTCTCGTTTTATGATTCTGTTGCACGTCACGTATAAGATTTCCCTCTAGAGCGGCGAATTGCACAATTGGATTCCGAGAATGCAGATGAAACTACAACGATGTTAATTTGTCCTCTCCATAGTGAACACAATGCTTAATTGTAATGTGCCACATATCATTGTTGTTGCTTCTCTTGTCGAGAGACGACTAATCTTCTGTCGTTATTACTCATTTTTATCGTGTCGCTTTATTAAATGAACTTTACAAATTAAAATACTGCGAGCATCTTACATTCCCTCGAATATATCACGATAAAACGACGTATTTATTTTGATCGATTAATTGTTAAACTACGACCGTTCATTATTTTATACGACGTTAATTATTTTATACGACGTTAATTATTTTATTTCATATCTATCTTTTATTAGCTCGCTCTAGCGCGATCTGATATTTCAAACTCGAATTTTCCTGGTTCGTGTATACCGAATTATCTTCCTCCAGTATGTTACCGGCTCGATGCAGTTCTCTGTTTTATCCATCGCCAGTAAAGTTTCCACGAGCGCCACTTCAGCGCGCTCGAAACTTTCGCAATTCAAATACGTGTGGCGCGAATGCAGCTTCGAACATTTCTATAAAAATATAAGAATTTAATTATTCTTAAAATAATATTTTCCTATGAAATCTAAATGATTCGTTTTTACGAGACGCGAATTTACAATTTCTCTTGCGATCTAATTCAATTTTTTATTATGTATCCTGTAATTCTCACTTAAAAATAATTCATTCCTGGTAAAATAAAATTGAATCGTCGATCGAAATTATCATATTTCCTAGACTTCGTATTGTCTTCGCCGTTCTTTTATTAACATACGCAATTATTTCCCGTAATCGTATTCGAATAGAATTGTACTGCTCATAATGGATCATTAGTTAAGTTAGCTGCCACCGTATTCACAACATCGCTTAGTCCTTGACATAATAAAGGTAGAATCGTGTTATACCAAATGACGAGGTACATCCATCATAAAATAGACAAATGTCTGAGGACTTCCGGCGTCTATTAGTATGCGGGCTTCGTTGTATCCACATCCGTGCGATTGTTCTTAGCATTGTTAAGCGACCAGAGCTTCTGTACCTCGATATTGCTATATCCGGTTCTAATTCCCTGCGATTTCGTTGATAGAACGAAAAAAATTTCTTAGAACCAACGTGCGCTTTCCGGCAATCTCTCTATGAAAAAATTAATCGAATTGAATCGTACCAATGGAACATCAAGCTAAATGAAGATAAAATTTGTTTTAGCGTGTCGCTAAAAGTCGGACCAAGATGCTCGACGAATGTTAGCATCCGCATAAGGATCTTCAAGGATAAAGAAAATGTTCCTAAGTTTTCCTAAAACGACCCTAAATTTTCATATTAAATTAAGAACTTTGATTTATGTTACCTACTACTTTCGATCCAGTCCAAGAAAGTTTAGAGCGTCATCGTCGAATAGAAGTTTCAAAAGAATAATTTGGTCTGTCATCGGCGGAGTTGGAGCATCTGGTTTCGAAATCTAGACCTCTTTGTTGGTTTTTGGCCACGGCTACAGTCGTTGTGCGTGAAAAGAAAGAAACACAAAGAGAAAAGCGTGGAAAGGAAGACCGAGCGTGTATAGAATAGTCCAGGTAGAGGTTCGACCCACGTGCCCAGAGGCAGCTGCAATTTGACAGGTCTTCGTCTGCTTTAAACACTCCCTCGTATCCTCGTAAGGCGATCCTTTCTTCCGCGTCTCGATGAGGCTTCTGTTTTCGTCAGCCTCGGGGTCAGGCGAACCGTTATCACTGCGCCTCGCTGCAGGTGACCGCATCACGCGAAACCGATGCCGCGATCCTTGGTTTCATTCAGTTTGTAGCCCAGAGAAACGAAGTCACCCTTCGCACGAGTGTTTCCAATTGCTAATAATAAAAATCTTACTATCGTCGAAAGACGATCCGGGTATACCTAGATTTTTCCACTTCGTGTAAAATTCCGTTTACCGTAAGTTAGGGTAAGTGGCGGAATGGAAAAGATGGATGGTAGTTGCCCAAGTTTTCCGACCACCAGACTCTTCTCTCGAGTATCAACACAAACGAACTTCCATTTTCATGACGAGGGTAGGTAGCAGAGAAAATCGAAGGAATAGAAAACTCGTATCTCGCATCAGACACGCGACCCGTCTGCCATCTGTTGCTGTCCTCTCCTAATCTTTTTCGAGATCTGTGCAACAAACTGGAAATACTACTACCACTGCACAACTCTCGAGGATCTCTTTAGCTCTGCTTAAAATTCACGAAGCTTTTCCATTACGCGATCATTCTACATTGAAGATTCTCTTGAAGATTCAAGATTAGGACCAATGTGTTGACAGTTATAGCTGGGAATTCTAGCATTTAAATGCTAAGTTTGTCGTTTTGATTTGACATCTCCTTGTTTGGTCCGTAATATGTATTTATGCGTCAGTTAATAAGAAACGTATATAAAACGTTCAAAATATGCTACTTATAAAATTGAGGACGTAAACTAGATCTCTGGTTAGGTTCTATTTCCTTCTTTCTTCTTGTTAATTCAATAAATTTGCATAAAAATTCGTAATCCGCCGACCACCTCTATAATTCACTAGGATAGCAATCAGGGATTAGGAAACGTTGGAGCTATTTTCAGTAATCGCTTTAATTGGAGTACTCTGCGGAACATCGTAAGCCCAGAAATCCAGTCAAATCCCCGTTGCATTTTCTCTACTTTTCCATCCACGATACGATCTCTCGTCAAAGAAGTGCTACTAATAACGAAACAAGCAACGAATTCGTGGAACTGGCTGAGGAGGGGAGAGGACTCTCGAGACGGATCGAAGGTTCGAGAAACGAGCAATGACGCGCGGTTTTAAGTGCGCTCATCCTCGTAGCTCGGCGTCTGTACTGTATTGCCGAGGCTCAACACTCTCAACCTCGACACCTCCGGAACAGGGGAAGCCTGTCCCGTCGCGTATGTGTACGAGTCTCGTCCTTTCGGTTGCAGCTGCCTCGTAGCTGCAGCACGTGTTCTTCTTCACCGGGGCAGGTGGTTGGCGTCGTTAAGCAATCGCCTCCCCCTCGACGAAGGCCGTGATTTGAACGTGGCACGGTCGACCAACAGGAACGAGATCTTTTACGACAAAGAGGATACGTAGCTTGTTGGACGAAGAAAGGAAGCGGTTGAGCACGAGGCAAGAAAGAAAAGAGGGTAGGTGTTCGGGATCCGACAGGATGAGAAAGGTAGCTGAACATCATCGAAGATATAATGTACACGAAGGCAGATTATACGGCAAAGTTGGAGCGATATTCGCGAAAATCCGATCATCCGTGGATCAGCGAAATTGTTTCCATAAGAGAGGAGCCTGGTACTTTCAAAGATACCGGGTTGGTTTACGAATGGAATTTTTGTCGTCCAGAACCGTGGTTTTCTTAAAAATAATTAATTTGTTTTTATTTCGTGGTTGACAACGTTATCTTATAGTTACGACCTTGTATCATCTTAGCTTCTTGACATAATATCTGTTCATCTTTTGAATTCTTTCGATATCTTTTTCCTTTCACGAAAGGAATGTAATTGTGAATTATAAGAACCTTGGCGATTGGGTTTTCATCCCTCTGACGTGTCAGCATAGCGCGTAACTTAGCTCGGTGGCTCGTAGTCTCTGGGGAAGTTACGCCACCACGAATCGCCGCGAAAAAAAGAAACCGAGTCTAAAGAAGTGAAAAAAGGATGGTAGGAAGGAATAGCACGAAGGGAAGAAGGACGGAACGAGAAGCAGGTGATGAGATCTTGCTTCTCGCTCGTGACCGGTTCCTGGATCATGGATATGCAGTTTACTGCCTCTTAATAAGCTGTAATAAGGACTGCCAGTACCCTCGCCTCTCGATATTCCGTATGCGATAAATCTCACCGACGCGGCCGTAACGCGAATTGCGCAGGGGCGAGTCCACGAGACGAGCAGGTGAATCGTGACTCGTTTCGATACCGGTGAAGACGCTGTCTGCCAACGTGGCCCCTTCTAACGAGCTTCTTCCAAAGCTATCCTCCCGGTATCCGTTCCGTTTGACTTTGATTTGCCCGTTGCTCGATCGTCGTCGACAGGATAATGGAACTCGACGATTCCTCGACGAGTTCTCCGATCATTGCACGATGAATCGACCGAAATCCCATTTTTCAGCTGCAATTTTTACATAGAACACCATGGATTTTCTCGGTTATTCGATAAATGTATAAGATGAAAGTTTCGATATCCGTTCGATCGTTTGCGAAGGGATGCCCTAACGGGAGTCGTAAATTCTGTGTAAAAATCGTTACGATTTGATAATCTATTTCTGCGAAGTGCAAGTAGCAAGTTAAACTCATGACTGATCAATGAAAACCAGTCGAGAGACGATGACTGATCTAAGTCTGAAAGACCAGTCGAGATACTGCCTGGTCAACGTATGAAAAACCAGCGAAGTTTGGTGACGATGCTGGAAAACTATTGATGGGTATTGGTCGTCCTACCAACGGTCGTTTGCGGCTAAAACTGACCGTTGAACATGAGACAAACCTGCTTTTCCCAAATTTTACCTGATTGAACAATAACCCTAAGGAACGTCTCGACTTGAAAGATGAGTTACAACAATTAAGGACCTTGATGGTAAAGTAAAATTGCTCAGTTCGATGGTCGTTCCTTAGAATCATCGCGGCCTGACTAATTATATTTGTACAGCTGGTACCTGTCTTGACCGAGGGATGGATTCTGGTTTATGCAGAAAGTCATAAGAAGTAACAATATCGAAATATCTCGAATAAATTTTCATCTAGAAATATCCAGAGGTTCGGAATTAGATTTTTATGATATTTCGCTGGAAGGTGAGCAAATTGCTAGAAGAAAATATAGACGAAATTGTTAAGAAAATATGGAAGAGAGAAAATCCACGCGAGAGTTAAACGATCGTCGGTATCTCCGTTCCAGGAAGCTTCGTTAAATAACTTGGTCCGTGCATTTTACGTCCCGACACCTTCAATCTCTCGACACACAGGTATGCGAGTATACGACATCGCGGAATATTTAGCTGCCTGGTTCAACTGCTGCCACGAGGAATTATGGACAATAAACAGACAATAAAGGCATCAGGAGCCTAAGCGAAGGGAATTGGAGCTATAATAAATCTCACTTTTTGGTTAGCGGCATTGGGTTAGGTCGTCTCGTCTACCACGCGAACTTATCGTTAGGATCGATCAGGGTCTTAACGACATAAGGGTTACGTTCTTGCCCTTGTGAATAGGGGCGGTCCACCCCCTCGTGCGGGCTTCTCCGGGTTTCCTTTCGATGGCGATTCGACAAAGAAACGTTCTTCCTCTCGTTTCTCTCTCTTGTTCCAAGGACTCCGCTCATCCGACTGGATGTCGTGGGGCGAGAGGAGAACAGGAAAGATGGAAAGATTTTTCTTCCTTTCTTCTCTCGTCTTCTTTCTTTCTTTGGTAAATCAGATGCAGAATCGTCTCTCGTCGCAGCAGCGTGCAACAGTTGGCGAGGAGGAAACATCTGTCGGTCGCGGCGCATGCGTATCCCTCAGGTAAAACCTGCACCAATCCAGGGATTCTCAAATTTTCCATGAGATTCGTGAGACTTACTTGCGAAGATCGTTTTGATCTTGTTGTACAGCAAGCAAGCAAATGATCGATTGGTAGATCGAAGTTATGGTACGTCAGAGTTTTTTGGAAACTTTGAATATTTTATTCTCGTTGCTTTATAGAGTTTAGTACTGAAATTAACTGACGATATTTCATTTTTCCTGTCTCGTAGAAGATATTTCAATCGATTCTTCCGAATTTTATAAACATTAAGAATAAATTGCAAACGAGTCTGGACGACAAACGTAATATTTCCCTGTATCACAATGAGCAATTGGTTCTTTTCAGAGCTCGCGTAATTACTCAAGCGTATTTATGCGACTTGTAGTAGGTACTCGCGATTACGAATCCTAACGATCGTTGGCGTAACAACGGCCACGATAACGCAACAACTGGGCGATTGTCAGGACAAGAGAAATTGCAGTTACCGGTACAATTAAAGAGCGTACAATCGCGTTCCAGTTTTAAGAGCCGAACGACTCGTTCGGAAGGAACACCGCGTGTTTTGACGATCGCGTAATTGCTCGGAGCTTTTCCGGTCGCTTTTCCGCTCGCTTTTCCCACATGATATTTTCATCCGAGGGAAGTAGGTAACTAGTTCTACCGCATGGTAGCTCCTACTAGATTTTCCTCTCGTCGAACCAACAAATTTTAGCAACGATCATCGTTCAGAACCGGATGCTTTGTCTTTGCTCAGGCCATTTCCAGTTTGATTTTTACGACTTCGTTGAATGTATATTCCTCGAACAGAGAGTTTCGACCACGTTGCACGGTTATTCCAAAAAGAATAAGTTTAGTGTCGTTAATTAGACGAGGAAACATAATTTTCCTTTGGGAAACGTTTTTATGCTACATGCATATATATGAGTACACTACACGACCGTTTCAAAAGATGCCTTGCAATCGCCGCGCAAAGGTTAAGTTTCTTATCCTTCCCCATACATTATCTGTCAAATGAAATACGAAATCTCATTAAAGAAAGTGCAACGGCCGTTCCGTTGCAGAGAAAATGCTGCTTAGACGCTTCCAGTGGTCGTTTGGCCGGCTGTTTAAGGCCACCGGGATTAATGGATTAATTACAGGTCGCTCGTTTGTCCTGTCGTTTCCTTGGTGGAAAGGAGCGAGACAGACGTCCGATAATCCGGCTGTAATTAAAATTTAACGTCTCTTCGGTTTCCAATAGCTATCCGAGTGAAATTCAATTAGCCCTAACGACGAATTACGCCGATCGCGTTCGATCGGATTTGCAACGAGAATTCAAGATGGTCGTGGAGTTTCTTTCGATAAGATCGCGCTGACTCATACGAAAATTGCGTATCCGCTTCCTGACGCGAGGGTTGAAACGCCCTCCGTGCTGTGTCCCACGCTGGCTATCGTTTGTTATTATTCCGATTCTGATGCAAATTCATCGGTCACTCGAACGTTTTATTAGTCACTGAGTGCAATATGGTGGCGGCCGTGACGATGGTGGTCAACTCGATGCAACATTATCCTTTAATTCTCGCTGCAACCTAATCGACGGATCTATGTAAACTGCTATAAACGAAAAAAAAGAAGAAAAGAAAACAGCACGACCGTGGTAATTGGTAATTTTCGACGTGAAACGAAGCAAACGCGATCGCGTTGCATTTGGTATCGTTCGTTTAAATTTCTGCAGTGATCCGTGGCGTCCGAACGGTTATCGTGCAAACTGCACGATACGATTGGAAAAAGCGGAAAAGCAAAAAATAGAAAATGGCAAATAACGGTGAAATACGTTCACAGAGGGAATGAATAATCGAATCGTTGGGTGTTATTCGGTACAAAGGTACGGTGCTCGTTGCCAGGTACCGAGTTACACGCAACGTCTACGAACGAACGGAAGGGACGTGCTTTCGTTAATTTACGACACCTTTGGATTCTCGAATTTCGTTTGATCGCTCTCGTTGCGAAAGTTAGGAAGCGAGCGTTTGCTTCCCGCTACTTTTTCCGCGTAATTGAAGCGATATCGAATCTGGAATGACGTAGAATATTAGTCTCGCAGCACGAGGTTCACCCGGTAGTTGCCATTTCTAAATGTATCTTTTTGTTAGTTAGCGTGAGGAGTCGATACGAGAGTAGAAATTACGCGATTCGTTTAATCTGGAGAAACTAACAGTTTACGTAAAAGTAAGACAAGAGAATGATACAACTGGTAATTATCATTACGTTACATTGGACCTGTATCGTCGACACATTACGCTCCATAAATGTCTGGATACTTACGACACAAATTTTATTGACGATTATTCTTTGTGCTTGACACACGGTAATAAATAATATTATTCTTGATCGAAGTACTTGGCACGGTAGTTTCTTCGACACGGCTCGTGCCACAAAAAAGATTCCAGGCTAAAGAGAATCTTCGTCCTTGCGGTGGTTCGTGACAGGAAGCACTCGATGCTTTTGATCAATGAGCAGTGATCACCGGAGTTAGGAAGCAGAAAAATAATATGTTTCCATGGACGCGAGAAACGAGCGGAGAAAACCACAGATATTCCCGCTTGAAAAAGGTCTGCGAACGTGAAATTAATAGCAATATTCAGCGGAGTTACGCAAGTTGACAGATGCCCCCGGTATAGTTTGAATCAGTTGACCTACATCCATTCGGACGCGATCTTCGCCCATGCAGATTTCAAGGAAGACATTTTTCTGCAATATTCTGTTCAATCGTAACCAAGAACGAAGAGATGTAAAGGAGAAGATACAGGCAATTCGGTTTTGTATTTCGCATTGGTTTTCTCGTTTTCAGCAAAGATTGCAAAACTAGCGCTTATTAGAATATGAATCTCCGTGTAGTAATGGAAGATGTAAAAATGTACAAAGTAAGAGTACCTGTGTCTTGGAATTTCCTACGAACACATCAAATTCAAGAACCTAGCAGCATCCCTGGTAAAGATGAATCGACGAAGATCAGGTTCGCGATGAAAAATTTGAGCTGCGCGATCGTTGCGGTGTAAGCTGCGGAGAAGCTGAAAGATTGGCGAATTAGATGGTATCGTTGACGACGCCGCCACAATGCAACCTTGAAATACGAAAGAACGTCTATTCTGAAATTCAAGAGCGCAAACTGGGTCACCCGGATTGCGATACTTCCTCTTTTTTTTTTTCTTCTGTATCGTAGAACTAGTCCTTGGAGGCTATCTGGTCTATAGGTGTGCCTGCTACGAACCGTTTCGTTGTGTAACGAGGAGTTTCTCAGAGGAAATGGAACGAGCTGTATTGTCTACATCGGTGGAAGAAGGATCTTCGAACTTGGTTAAGATTCGCGATATCGATGCTTCGTGATCTTTTTCGACGACGTTTATTGATCGATCATCTTCAAAGGTGACACGATAAAATTCCTGATTGTTGCGAATTAAGAATAAAGAAGAAAGAAGAGGGAGAGTAGAGCAACTCGGAATTAAACGAAAGATATCAGCAAATCTACGTTAACGCGTTACAGAAGTAAAAGAAGAGGAGAAGAAAGAGACAAAAATTTTACGAAGAATGTCACAAACCTTGTGTTTTGATCGAGAAATTTCTAAAAATATACTCGAAAGTGGATAACGACAATTTTACGAGCTCGTAAACTGTCGTCTAGAAAAGATAGCCGAGACAAAGACGTTGAACCGAGATTTGTTGGAAAAGTGTGGAGGTTTGGATCGGTTCGCAAGAACGAAAAGGAGAGGATTTTGAGAAACACTGCGTATCTGTGCCGAGCGCCACGCGACCAGGTCGTCCGGTCGGGCTGGGTGCCGGGTGTTGTTGAAATCAACGTGGTGGGGTTCCTTCGACGACCACAACCGGAGCCTTATGCCTTCAGTCGACTCTCGGCTCTCACTGCGACTCGAGCTGGCTGAGATTCCGTTAATTAAGCATCGAGCGATCCGCCAAGGGTGGCTGGTACACAACAGGTGAACGCATCACCGCGTGTACGCGATCGAGATCTGATTACCCGTGGAGAAAATCGGTCGTCCGAAAAAGATCTCGTCTGAGATTGCGTACGACCTACAGACGCCACAAAGGACTCGTGTTCGACTCTCGACGAAAGCTAATTATTGCGAGTCAATCGTTGAAACCGTAAGAGACCATTGACGAAGAAAGATCAGAGGATGAATTAATTTAATCGACGAATAAAGAGAAACGGCTCGTACGAGGAAGAACATCGAATATCAAAAGCATCAAAGACCTGTTGAAGAGGATTCGAAGTCGGAGAAGGATCCAGTGTCTGCAGGGTCGCCGTGACAAAAGGCTACTATTTTAAAGCCGTGTACCCATTTGTGAATCCCGCGGAGGTAGACTCGAGCGATCGTCACGGTCGATCCGAAGATCGATCCGACCAGTTCCTTTTACCGGTCGATCACCCCGTACCCGCGTCAGACTCGCTCGTGGAGCGGGACGTGCACGTCGCGTACGCGTCGTCGGCTGTTAATTAGTACGTGGGTGCCGTGATAGAGCGAAGGAGGTCGGTCGACTGTCGGGGAAGAGGGGAGGGTGTGCACAGAGCGAGAAGCAGACCGAGAGGAGAGAAAAGAGAAAGAAGGAAGGAGCCGAGAGAGTGGCACGGTGGACGCAAAGAGATGCCGAAAGCGGAGGGAGCACGATTTAGAGGAGCAGAAGAGAGCATCGAGAAATAAAAGAGGCGAGAAGAGGGTTGGTTAAGCGAGTGAAGCCGGAGGAGACAGTTAAATAGATGCAGGAATCTGTACGCGGCGCCATGCTGCTGTAGCAGTGAGAAAAAATATTCGGTTTCCTCGGTGCCTCTGTGTGTATGTTCGTGTCCGTGTGGATGTACATAGGAATCTCAGGAGCGTATCAGTCAGCACGTTTGCAACCGGTTAAAGGGACGTGAATTCGCTCGAGGACCAGTTTGCGACAGTGGCATTAACCTGTCCGGACAGTTAGAGGAAACGGTGAACGACGTACGTTTCGTGAACATTCTCGTGGCTAAAGAACACGAGCGAAAGGAAAGTCGTGGCGACAGACGATCGCCCAAATATCTACCAAGAGGCTTCGATCGATCGTTTTCTTTTTTTTTTCTCATTCGAAGGGCAGATTCGATCGATGATCCTCGAACAGAGTGACTATTTTGTTTTTTAAACGACGAGCGAATATCGATCGAAAATGTTGTGCGGCTCGTTCAGGAAGAAGAGGAGGCATCCAGGAGAGGAATATCGATTGGTCAGATCCAATACGATGCCTAGAATCTTGTCGATGAAGGAGGGCAGTTTGGTCACGGTCCGGAGAACAAAGTCCTCGAGGGTGGCGGCTCGATCCTCGCATCTCAGGGATCTTCTGCACACGGTAAGCCATAAACGCGCGCGATCTTGTGTCGCGATTCGTTACTCGGCGCTGCTACGTGGCGGCATGAGTCGCGTTATTTTCTATCGCAATAAAGTCGATCTCGATACAGCGAAGGATTTGGTTCGCGATTTCTTGCTCTTTACGGTGTCCTGGTTCATCGATATTTATCATCGAAATATTAATCGGTACTCTCGATTTATCCGTCATAGATCGATTTTTCGGTTAATAAATTTTTGTTAATTCTTTGGAGAAAGAATTCGAAGGATCATCTCTTAATTTACAAATTTTATACGATGAAAATGTTAACATTCTACCGTATAGAATTGGTTTTATTTGTTTGACAAGATCGAAACTGCGCTTTTCGAATGTCGCAGCAATTTAGGATCAGGTGCGCTTTATAGTTCTGCATCAATCCTCGAAACATCGGTGACTCTCTCGTGTTTCCATCGTTCGAAAGCAGCTGTTTGAACTTGGATAAACGACTTCGACCATGTAACAGCTGCTACCCGCGAGACGATTAGATAAATTTAGTAAAATCACCACTCAAAGACATCGTGTTCCACTCAGAAGCATACATCAATTTACGAGAGCAATCTTTCTAAACGCAAGTACACGATAACGTTTTATCTACTTTTCTGGTGTATTCCCTATGCAAAATTCCTTTTCCTTTTTTTTTATAAATAGAGCATTTATAGAAAATGCAATGTTACACGAATACGTAGAATGTACATAATGTACAAAAATGTACAAAATATCCAAATCGTAGTACTCGTTAGGATAATTAATCGCTGAAACGAATCTCTGGTTAGATTCGATTTTTTTAATTTAAGAAAACAGAAGTTTGCATAAATATTCGCAGTCTGGTCGTAATCTAAAATTCACACACGCTCAAAATTTCTCCGATACAACAAAATTACGGTACAAGATTGCTTCAGCCGAAAACTATCAATTTAAGTTAGGTCAGCTCCTCTAAATTTACATAACCTACATAAGATATTCATCGAAGACGCGTCGATCGATTCCCGGAATTGTAATTCTCAATGATCCACCCCGTTTCACCGATTGGTGAAAATTCCAAGGAACACTATATTCCAGGTCTACCTGCATTTTGCTCCGTATTCATATCTATCCGACAATAAGAAGCTTCGAGCCGGCCAATCGATTGTCCCTCAAAGGTCTGGAATCGTCTTTTCCAATTTACATACGTGAATTCGAACGCTTTACGTCGTTTACATATGTATGCACGCGACGACGTAGTCCGACTGGCGTGTACATGTGCGTTTCATTGCATAATTTACGACGCCGTGCCCGGACACGATTGCAAGAGCGATCGAAGCGTGTTTAAACGGTCGAGGTGGTATCGATTTGTTTGGAAGCGAGAGACGAGAGCAATCGACGAACGATTCGAGCCGATTTGCCGATTCAGATTCCGGCTAATCCTAATCGTGCGATTTACGCGGCTAACACCCTCCTGATGGCCTTTGCCAATCCAGCTACTTGTTTCCAGTCGAACCAACTTGCACGCATTTAGGGGAGTCGGCTGATTTGCAGCTGATTCATGGGCCATTGTCTACACTTTGCTGAATTTCTGAGGTTGGGAACTGTAGCTATTTCAACGTTCTGTTAGATTAATTTGTTTGTCGGACACGATCGATAGGACGATCCAACTATAAATATTCAGAACAATAATATAAATCATACTGAAACAACTCTTACGAACGTGTAAATATTCTAACCCTTGTTTCTTTTAGAAACATATTGCAAAGCTAATAAAGAAACTAATAAAGAAATACGAAGCTCGTGCTCGAGGAACCAGCATACCTCCAACAACCTTCCAATGTAACATACTTAACCACGAAAAAGGCGTCCGAGAAATGTGAAAAGAGTAAAACAGGTAAAGCGAACGAGGCAACGAGGCTAGCTACACGTTGCATCGTGCAGAAATTCGGCACGTCTTCCAAGAAGCTCGGCGGATTCCTGGTTACACGATCGTTTCGGGGCAAAATACGGAGTAAGCAGAGGGAGGGGGGCTGGGATGGTATCGATCGGTGGATCAGGGGATCCGGTCACGATGAGCTTGGTGGCTCGGTGCCGGTTCCATCGTGTTCATCGTCTTTGTCGTCGTCTTCCCGAAACTCCCGGTGTTCCTTTTTCGGTCTAAATCCGGCCACCGAGAGGCGCCTGCGACCACTCGCAGAAGTCGCCACGAGATACTCGTGAGAGAAAGAAGGAAAGGGAGAAGAAAGACCAAAAGGAGGCTGTGCAAGCCACCTTCTCGAGATGTTCGCCTTATAAGGCGTCCTCTGGGTGCTCGGCCGTCCATTAGAAATCCTTTGTCGTCCCGACCTCTTTTTCCGGACGGATTCTCGAGGGCTTTTCGTCGCCGGGATAGAATTCGCGGTCCAACCTGATGGATAGCGAACAGATCGCTAGGAGCACGTTGGTGTTGGAATACCGCAGAAAGGGTTTTTAAGATAATGAGAAAGCGAGCTGTTCTTTGTCCACTTGAGAGAATTACCTGACGAGAAGACGAGCGATGAAGGATACCGTTGAAACAACGCGATCCGAATGAGCTTTCTAACGCTGTAAAACCAGGATTCTTCGCGAGATGAGTCTTTTTACGAAAAGAAATTTACTCGGCGTCTCCGGAGACCGGCCAGCTCTGATTCCTTTACCGCAGCCTCCGGTATTGTCCCGGATTAAGCTCTTTGCTCGTTGCTCCTCGTTTGTTTGCAGCATTAATGAGAGGGTCGTATAGTGTCTGAACGCTTTCCATTCGAGCACGGGTCATTGGCGAGTTGCAATTATTACGAAGCTGAAATTTCTTCTAATAGAACTCAGGGAAAAATTAGAAGAAAAGAAAATTTCCTCTTTCCCTTTCAAGATCTTCCATGACTGTATCGAATCGTTTTACTTATTTTCAGTTTCATCATCGTAATATATGTAAATTATTTACGATAGATCAAAACTAAGGTACTCGGAATGGTATTTTGGAGATGAAACAATTTACGTTCTATTTGTTTAATCGCGTGCTTAAAATTACGAATTCGCATAAACGATATTGTCTGCGTACAATTATATGATCAAAATTCAATTGCCTGCTAAGATTATAAATATTCTCTTGGCTTCTGAGTAGCAAGAAAATCGATTACGAACAAGAAACAGATTCCATTTCGACAAAACAAGATTCTAACAGCGTGAAAATTTGTTGCTCGGCTTGGTTAACGTAATTCCGTTAAGGTTTTTCGACCGACACCTTTGTGGTACGTGTTTCACCTCGCTCCACCTCTCTTCTTCCACAGAAGTGCAGGGAAACGGTCTCGACTCGATTTCTATAATTGCCGTAGCACTTTTTCAACGGCCTTCATTGCCAAGTAATCGGCACTGCCTTTCACTATTCAACGTCCAACGAGAAGTTTTCAATAGTTCGTTCGACTCGCATAGTCGAAGAGCATAGAACCAGGAAACCCAGTTGAAATATATCGTGAACAACGATCGAATTCGCTCCACGGAGGACAGTTTTTTCACCCCTTCGGGGTAAAACGCGCCGGAGAACAAGCGATTTCATCTCGCTGGTAATTTGTGTACCCGGTCAGCCCGGTTCGTTCCCTGTCTGTCCGCTTTTGTTCGCTCTTTTTGTTCGTCCCATTCTTCCTCCCTTCTTCTTCGTCTTCTTCTTCTTCGTCTTCTTCTCCTTCTTCTTCTTCTTCATCTTCGTTTTCTTCTTCGACGCGGTCTTCTCCTCTCGTTGGAATTCCACCTCCCACTCCAGTACCCGCGAAATATCTCGACGCATTCTTGCGCATCGTGCCGGTCCGATTTGTGCCTCCTGACGGTCTTAAGGACCTGTTACGACTCTTTTCAACCATACAAGGATGGTATATGGCGCTATGGAATTAAGGAAATAACTTATAAAATTATGGAAACAAGTTTTCGATGATCCGAGGAAGATGATGTCGTTTCGTTGCGTTTTAAGAAGTCCGAATTGCAGGTGAATGAACATTTTTAGAGGAATGGAATTGAATATGCGCGGTAGAAAATAATTGAATAACTTTTTTGTTACCTGGTTTCTCTTGAAAACGGCACTACCTGTCCTAGTTCTGTGACTTATCGCAGTTATCCTATTGTATTCTATAGAAACGTTTTACTTATTTTTATTCGATATACCGCAATAATAATACATTGATTTCGTAACAGAACGTTAATAATAATAGGAACGCTTCTGGCAACTATTCTCGCCTAAGGGGAAGCGAAGCTTGCCAATCTCCGTAACCGGCAGCAGATATCATCGATCCCGTTCCCAGATCTTTCTCGTAGATTTACACGAGACGCCTCTAAATGCGTTTCTTCCCGCTTTTCTTCCGGTAACCTTCTATTAACGTCTCGACGATGCCGCGCGGCGTTCCCTTGAAAATTGCGCAATCGCCGCAAGATCTAGCACGCGGATCGTTCTATTAGCGCTGACGAACACCAGTAACTACAAACCACGGTTCGACGAACTTCCATCGTAGCGACGCGCCCTATATTTCGTTATCACGCCGTCGTTAAACCAGTCGACTCGGCTTTTTCCTTTCGCCGATAACGCGATTCTGCAGTTCAATTGTCGCCGAGGGTTGCGCAACAACGCGTTCTTAAACCGTTGCTTTTTACGCCGGAGAACAACGAAAGAAAGGCCGCTCTCCTTTGTTTTTTTTCTCCTGAACATAATCACATCGTGTTCTGTGTCGATATTTTATAGAGAAAATAGACGTACGATACTGGCAATATCGAATATACGTAGAATTTAATTTAAGAAAAGTTCAAAAAATACAGAATTAGAGCAAAGCGGAAAGTCTAGTCTGAAACGAAGCGTCGCACAAAATGCAATTTTATTACTGGCCGGCGATTCGTTTGACTCGATTCGTTGGAGCGTTCTTTACTTCGCACGGCATCCTCTAGATTGGTTTACGCCGGTTTCAATTTGTGGCGCCGTCCGCGAAGCTTCTTCTAATTACCGCTAATTAGAGCCGATGCTGTAAGTGCCGGCTGTTCTCTGTTGGCTCGTTGAAAGGAATTCCCTCGACTATTGGCGTCGCCTAGTTTCCAGGAACGTTACTTTATCCGGGAACGGGACGGAGACTCTGAAAACGATACCGGCGCTTCTTCTTGCGTTACATTCTCGTTAGTCTCGACATTTTGCATATCAAAAATTTGGATCTTGGCGTTTGCAGAGGGTAGCTCGTGGACGAGCGTTTAAGCTTTAATGTATACTTAAATTATTCGAGTTTATATAATTCAAGTTTAAATTTCAAACTTTAGAATTAAAACTTTCAAATGAAATTTCACAGTTGAAAATTTTGTAACTCGAAGGTTTGTATTTCGTTTCAATCTCAAAGCCTATTTACGAAATTTCAAATTACAAATTTTCTCATTTGAACACTACATAGATCAAATTTATTTATAAAACCGTAAGCATACGACTTCCTACGTTAGATTTCAGGCTCCAATTCAAATGTTACGACTTTCAAACGCGACTGTTTTCCGCCGTCTATTCTTCGTTCTCCAACGAAAGAGGAAACGAAACGCGTTCTCTGTTTAACTTACATTATTCACCCTGTTTCAACAGGCTCCGTTTCACGTATGTAGTTTCCCGGCGTGGAGAACGAGAGGAAAAATTCGAGCACAGTTGAAAGAAACATTAAAAAGCGTCCAACAACGTTCGTACGTGTTACAGGGCAACTCTCTGGTAAACTTGGCCGCGGGAACAATCGCGTAAGTCTGTTACAACTGCACAAAGGTTGGCGAACGTGTATGACGATTCTAGGAGAGGTTAAATCGGGCCCACATGCGCATTTCATTGGGCGTGGTCGGTGCAGGTATTCCATTTAATCCCAGCGACACCAGCGACGAGGCACGATCTACGTTGCTGCAGAATTCTCAGCCGCAGTAAACTATCGAGTTCATGCTTCCATATTTCGTTAAAATCGCCTCTAAACTCGGACAACAAAAAACGATGAACGCGGTTGTCTAGCGTTCTTTGCAGAAGCTACACGATATTGCTGGTATTTTCTAGAAAAATTGTTCGCACAATGAACAGTAATGAATTGTTACGCTCGATTCGTGCTAGTTGATACGACCATCTGCACGCTAGCAAATTCTTGGGATCGAGATCTATAGTTTCATTGATGTGCAAAATGGTACAACTCTCGATCAGGTTATTTATTATGAAATCGATTATAATCGATGGCTTTGGTGACTTGGAAAAACTTCTATGATACGTTATCATTGCATGTAATTTCGATAAATTCTAAGAGAATAATTTTCCAATTTCTTCTTTTCTGATATCTTACGTCGAACGCGATGAATCTCGTTGGTTTTCTTGACTGGCCAGTGCAGCGGCGAGGGACTCCTGAAAGGACGCTAAGGTCCTGTCGTGGGATAGCCTCCGCTTCCCAGGGACCCTTTTGGCCTCGGTAAGCTCGTGCGGCGTTTATTTCTTTACCCTCTTCTCTCTTACCTCTCTTTCTCTCTCGTAGTCGTTGCTTCATACCTTGCCTGTTCCCGCTCTACGAGATGTAAATCTTTCGAGATGAACTTTTGCCTCTTGCGTCAGCCGACGACTTCAAAGGTCCGAAACTCAGACCATGAGCTGGCCAGCTCCATGGAACAGTCACAGTGGTTACAGCACCGGCACCACCGGTTAAAAATTAACGACGTACTTCTTCGTTCTCCCGGAGAACACTTTTACACGATTCTCGACAACCCGACGAATTCGTGGGATTTGTTAACGTCGTGTCTCCGAAGTTTTGTGATTTTTTTTTCTCCTGACTGGGAGTGGTTATAGGTTGAATTTAAATTTGTCGGTTGTTTGACGTTGACGTTGATTAAATATGTCGGCTTGAGGTCAAGACAAAGAAAAAAGCTGTTGTAGAAAATGTTGCGAATTCGAAACTTTAGCTGAAAAATACCCGTTAATGTTTTACTAACACAAAGATGTATGAGTCTTTCATCAAGCTTTTTCTCTAATTTCGCTCAGTTATAAATTATATTACATAATTCTTAACATAAATTCGCAAGAACAAGCAAAATATAAATGAAACAGGTAGGTGTAGCAGCTCAAAGCTTCGCATTGAACGTCATCGAATCTTGTCCATTTTTCGTTTGTACCTGTAAATGTCGATCATTATACCGTCGAGTACCTTTGCTACGAGCGGCAGC
>NT_177059.1:2898363-2900552 GCF_000188095.3 Bombus impatiens | reverse complement strand
CCCGCCATATTGTCGATATCGGGGGACACACGAGCGTGAACCGTTCGCGAGAACGGTACCGTCGGCATCGAAAGCGAGAAGAACCTAGGAAGCGCATTAGCTCGCCTGAAAAGTGGCACACGCGAACCAACCTGGCAACTTGTCGCGACGGAACGAGCACACCGAGAGAAAGATACAAGTGTGAAGCTGCTCCGTGAGAAGAGTTCGGAGATTTCGACACATTGTTTCCATTCGCACCTATCTCGTCCGGGCCACGAATTTCTTGTAAACTCCCACGCGTATGGTCGCTGAGATCGTTCGAGAAACGCGAGGTCGGGCTTCTCTAGGTGCATTCAACTCGTCCCGGGCAGCGTTGGTGGGGTTTAATGGGCAGCATGTCGTTCCGTGAACACCGGCAATCATGACTTACGCGTATCGACGCGCGAGTGCGCGCGAGAGCAACCCTCGGATACGCGCGAAACGCATAGGACGCCAGAGCATAATGCCACGGGAACGCTTTGCTCGTGGCCTGTTTCAATTTAATGCACAATTGCTCGCTCCGTGTCCCGCTTTGCGTTTCCTTTCTTCGCCGATCGGTTGTTTCGTTTATGTGCAGATCCTCGTTGCTTTGTATGTGTGCTCTTGTATATGTGTTCGCGGCCGTTCGTGTGGCCTGGTTGAGTTTTCAGGATAATGCAACGACGAGAAATGGGCTCGTTGTTCCTTGTAGGTGTCACGCGGACATGATAATCATTCGCGATATGACCATTTTTAATAGCGAGCCGTGAGAAATGGATCAGATCAAATGGTTTGTAGCTCGATAATTGATTTTATATTAACGGTTCTTATTTCTCGATAATTTATATCGAGAATTTGAATCGTTTAACAGCTATTTTAAGCACGCCAATTTTCTTTGAAGAGACGGGATATGAGTCTTTTGAAAGGTTTATTTCTATATTTAATGCTATTTTTCAGTCCTTCAATTAACGGTAGTCGTGGTTTGACTTGACCCTAGAGGCTGACTTATTCAAGTAGTGTAAAATAAAAAAGTACATTATTCATGGAATAAAATGAGATAAAATGTGAAATCGAACATTGGCTTTCCCTTTATCCCCGGACAAGACGATATTGATAAGCGCATTACGTAATCAGGAGAACAGTTCCCGTTTTCTCGAAGCGATCGCAGTAAGCTAAATTATCAAGAGCCTTCTTCCTGACGCGGTTCCTGGAAAGCCGCTATTACCAACGACCGATAATCAAGCGATAACGATCGTCCGTGTCCAGCAGCGGCGAGAGTGTGCGGCTGGTAGAATGCATTTTGCATGCACCACGGTATCCCAGATTACGGCGCCGAGCGCTGTTAATTGGTGCACACAGCACGATTGCGCCAGGATGCAACTGCCGGTGTGACTGCATTCTCCTCGCTGCAGCGCTTGCTAGTCCAAATTCTTCGCGTGTTAAAATGAAACGCGAGCTCGATTCTCCACCCGCGGATAATTACTCCTATCTCGGCACGTGATTACACACACGATGCGAAAGCTAACGAACAAAGGAGGAATGGACATTTATACGAATTTTGATTGGGTGCGGCGGAGAATCTTATTTGCTTTCAAATCAATAAAAAAATTGGATGTCTGTTCAAAAAGCAGGGAATAGTAATCGAATGGCAGCCATGATATTTCAATATCGATAACATCCGAATGCTATACCGTCATCACGGTCGAGAAGTTCGAAAAAAGCGAATGCAAATACACATACATACGTATACAATGTATATACAGGAAGCAGGAGAACGCGAGAGTATCGTTTTCCAGTTCAATGCCAGGCTCGATATCGTACACTATGTTTCATCTACCAATGTCTGTATGTATCATGTATGATTCTACCTTCTACCCGAAAGGCTCCATTCGGTGGTCAGGATGTCGCTACGTGGTGCACGTAGACGACGATAACGCGGTTTCATTGCGTGCTCCGATCGAATGGCAACATCGTGGCAACGAACGAGGAGGCGAAATCAATTAACTCGGCCACGTGTGTGAACGCACACGAACCTGACCTCCCGTTTTCCATTGTACACGCGCGTAGTAGTACGCGTAGTACAACCTACAGGGTTACGTATGCCGTATACTATACGTACGTTCCCTCAGTACGTATATAGGCAGCGTTGTCCTGAACGAGCGCGGCCTGTGCTCGCGTACATTAGCCGCGTG
>NT_177059.1:2886148-2897830 GCF_000188095.3 Bombus impatiens | reverse complement strand
CCCATGACTAACACACGTTCCAGCATCACGTGTCTCTCCCTGTGTCTGTCCCTTTCTCTCGTGGTTCGGCCCAGTGCCGTCTTAACTGGAGGCGCTGCGCGTCTGTCCTTTCGTTTCGTCTATTTTATCACCATTTTGTGTTATTTCTATGTTGTATTCTTATCTTTTGTACAAGAGCGATATTTTATACAAGAAAACTTTTACAAGAGAATTGTCTTATTCGATTAGACGAAAGTTCTTTCGAAAGTTTGGGTAACCGAAGCTAATCGAGAATTTGTTCGTGCTTCGAGTGATTGAAGATACATAAAATTTGGAACTAAAACGTAGTAGAGGTTAGTAAATGTTTTGTTCAACGTAATTGGAAAATTTGCGGTTGATTTTATTAATTTTTTGACAATATCGCATAAAGAGATTGTATAATGATATACATAAAGTCGGTGGTTATTTGTTAACTATGTAACAAATCTGTATTTATCGAGTAATAGATAAAAACTACATAGTAGTATTATACATTAATCAAGAATAAATGTGCGAAAATATAGCTACTTTTTTTCGTATGCATTTCCTAGTTACGATACTGAGGGTCAATCTTCGTCCTGTGAATTATGTCCATCTTTTTCTAGGGTATTTCGCTTCTTCAAGTGCCCTAGCATCGGGTTTGTTCTTCTCCTCGTTCCTACCGTGGCATACTTGCCATTTTCATCGTCCCTCTTTCTTTCTCGATGGTACCTAGTTCAGGGATGTACCGCGGTCCATTGCGATTCAGCGATGCGTGATTTACATGGCTTACGTAATATTTCGCGAATTCATGGGGTGGTCCGGAATATCGATTATTCTAATCGCTGTTGATTACTCTATTTTATTACTCTAGAGTGGTTTTCCTGTAGAATTGCTATTTATTTACACTTCTCGAATGGTAATTTCATATTTTCCAAACGCTTTAATGTAATACCATATATAATAAATTTTTACTGAGATTTATTACAATTTGAAATATCGTACATTCTATGCTAAATCGTTAATTTTATGTACTGACAGATTTTTTATGTAAAATTTCAATCGGTGATCGCGTTAATAAACATTACATAGAATTTTTATCCAAATTAATAATTTCGTTACCAATCCTGCTCTTCGTTACTGAGCTAAGGAATGCTTTCGTTCACTAAACAAAAGCTTCATTTACATCAACCTAGGAGCTAATAATCTGGACGAATTCCAACATCCGATCTTACCTCTTCCATAAGATTGTTGCTACATCTGTATCTCATAAATAATGTCACCCATATCGAGCTAGAGTGGTGGTTTCTCGCGAACAATTCTTCCTTATCGGCAATTTGTTTCTCTGTACGAATCTATATCGTGGATCCCGTGCGACCAAAGCATAAAAAAATGAAATCCCCGGCGCTAGAAGAAAGTCGCTATTTCTGGTATCCCTCGGGGCGTTAGATCCAGGGTCTCGACTGAAAACGGATCGTCCCTGAACTCGTAGCTCGTAGCGACTCCACACGAAATGGAAGGGGTCATGGAACTGCGGAGAGGGAGGAAAGGACCGAGTTGAAGAGAGACAGACAGTTCCTGGTGGGGGAGGATGAAGGACATGAGAAAGAGGAAGAGAAACGGAACAGGGATGCTGCTCTTGAACAGAGACGGTGTGCACAGGCTAAAAAACGAAAGAGAAAGAGAAAAAATTATTCCTGGCCACCCTCGTTACGCGTCTTCTTTCCTCCTTTCTTCGCCTCTGTCCAGCTACGGAATATAGTTGACGTTTTTCGTGCAGCCACTGGAAAGGAAAAGCCACGGTGAAAGAGGATGGAAAACGTAGTGACGGAAAGGGAGGTCAAACAGAAACGCGGGAGTATAGCGGTAGAAGAAAAGAGGAAGTCGGGATAGACGGGGGAAATAGAGTGGTGCTGGAGCGAGGAGGGAAGCTGTACGAAATATAGAGGACAGCGTGGTCGCGGTATAATATATACGACGAGGCTGGTAAACGAAGGACAGAGGGAGAGAGACGAAGGGGTCGAGAGTTACCAAAGAAACAGAAACGAACGAAACGGAGAAGGAAAACGCGAGGCCAACAAAGAGTGGGAGGAAGATGGCGCAAAAGCAGCGGCATAGAACGTATAGAGAGCAGAGAGGGCGCTAGAGGTGCACGGAACGCTCTAGAGTGGAACCGAGACGGGATGACGAAACTACGAGGAGGAGAAAGAAGAAATTAAACGGAGAAAGAGGCTCGAACGAGAGAGAGAGAGAGAGATAGACGTTAGGTCTGACGAATCATCGGAGAGGGACGGAAAATATGATGTGACTATGAGCGACCGGGAAAGAAGGACGAGTGGTAGAGGGAACGAAAAGGTGAAAAGCATAAGAGAGACGGATGATTCACCGAAAAGAGCGAGAGTGAACGACGCATGGGGCTTTCACGGATACGAGAGAGAAAGTTTAGTAGCAGTCGAAAAGAGAGGGAGAGAACAGACAAGGCACGTCTAGGTAAAACAGAGCGAGAAAAGGCTGGCAGCAGCAGAGACGAGACAGAGTGCGCCCACCAAGCCGCCTCCATACCACCTCCAGCATTCCCGGCCTGCACACACAGTTGCAGCTGCACCGCCGCCGTGGCTCGCTCGTGTGCACATGCGAGACTGCGCGCGCGTCCGTCTCTCGCTCGCAATCATCTCTTGGTTCGCCGGTACGCTCTGTGTATTAACGACGCGTTCTCTTCTGGATATCGAGCCGTATAGCGTGTGAGTTTTTCCTCTCGATAAGAGAGCCTCATGTTGAAAGATCTAGTCGATCAGTTTGACTCGTGACTATCGTACGAGAAGGATCGTTTTCTCTCAATCGGATTATCGTGTCAACGTTTTTTTCGCAACTTCGGAAAACTTCCTTACGAAGATTCTCTTTTTTTCTAAATCGTTTTTATACTCTTCTGACAAAATCATTTTACCGCATCGTACAGTGAAACGTACAGTGAATAAGTTTTTTAGAGTTCATCTTTATCGGGGCATACACGATTGGTGCACGTGTGCATCCGTGGTCCCGGTGCGCACGGTATATCGGAGCTTCGATCAACGAGAGAAGCCCGACACCTCGTTAGCGTCACGGATATATTACATAGTCGGCACGAAAAGCTTTGACATTTGGCAAATGTCAGTGACAGTCGCTGGCGGAGCGGCTTCCGCGTAATCGGAGCGTGGTTCGTGATAAACGATAAGGAAAACGGTCGTTGTAGTTCGTTTCAGTGTTTCCCATTTCGACATACGAATCCGGCCGGTTGTTTTCATTAATCTCGTGCTACAAGATCGAATTCGAGAAGAGACATGTGATCTTGTGTTGGATACGAGTAAGGAATAGAATCGAGAAGAAGCATCAACTGGTCTGGTCTCCGAAGGCTCAAAAGTCTTGAAGATGGACTGGATGAGGAGACAGGACATTAAGGAGGAGTCACCGGAAACTCCTACCGCTCTGACACCGGATGAACCTGACGAGTGCTACTTCGAGGAAGACACCTCGATAGACGAGGGCATGGTACGTGATTCGCGTGGCAATTGCCACTCACGCTGTTCGTTTATCGAGATACAAACTCCTTTATTTGTAAATTTAAGCCTTGAGAAATTGATTCGTCGAATATATTTTAGCTAAATTTCGTTTTCACGCGCCCCTATATTTTATACACTATTTCGTATTTTCTCATAGTATTCGACGAACAGAGACAAAATATAGCAGTTTTGAATCTAGGAATAATTAAAAGCTCGTGTGTTGGAGTGGACTAGCGCGATGAAAACCGGTCCACGGCGTTCGTCGTAAAAATCGTCAATTTTCGATTACGTAACCGCGTATGGTTTGTCACGTTCGAGACGCGTGTCACCATACACGCGGTCTCTTTTATTAATGGAAAAGTCTGCGTGTTAATTTAACGCGTCGCCACGCACGAGGAACGTTTCGAAAGTTCGCTCCGATCTTCACGCCGATCTCGTTCCTATCGAGCAACGTGTGAGGGCAACACCGACGTTACTCATCGATCTCGATGGAACTTTGCAGGAACGTGAAAAAGCAGCACACTTTCTAGTATTTCAATATTAGACGTCGATAGTCAGAAATTCTGTGCACTTTATGTTCGTATAGCTAGCTCGATCATATTTCATGCAACGATCGTCGCCAATCTCCTAAAAATTATCGGGAATTTTCGACAGGTAGTAATTGAAATCAACGTTGCGCGCGTTACATTGGCTCACAGCCACGTAAATTCAGCGAGCTTCTTTCTTGCAGCCGTGAGGCAAACTCGCGGAGATCCATCGGGCAGGGATTTAGGTCTGCCATTAATTTTGCTTTATCTCACCTTGACCCTTCCCTCCGCGCCCCTTTTTAATCTTTACGAGGCTGCGCGAAGTAAGAAGTTATTACGACGCTTCCTTCCGGCGAGCAGCGCCGTAATTGTTATGATTTTAGCGGTGAAGTTGGAGCGGAGGAAGGTCTTCTCTCTCGTTGCTTTTAAACGCTTGATGGATCTATCTGAAAGTTCTGGAATGGCACGAAGAAGTACTACTGTTAGAATGTAATATTTCAATGGAAGCAAAATGTTGATTCGTTCGTTACGCGTTATCTTATTTCATACTATCTTCTCTTCTTTCGAGGAGAATATTTCGTACCAAGGATGGTTTTTCTTTGGAAAATTGAATTTACGTTGTCCATTTTAGAATGAAATTTCAAATTTAGAAATTACGGTTACGTGCTAAGAAGAAATTTTAAATTTGATGTTTATTAAATCGAGTGATTCGATCTTCTTCGTGCTTTTATCGTGCAACTCCAGAACTCGTTTAAAATTCCATCTTCAACATTCGTGCAGACTCTTCATCACCTATATTCTCATACCAGTTTGTACTCCATATTTACGATCATTTACTATCAGAAGACTGTGGATGGTTTATTTTAAACTTTCGTAGCGAGACTATCGTGTGTCACCATCGGATCTTCAACCGAATCTGCACCAACAATCACGTGCAACCGTGTTTCGTTTGCGTGCAAAGTCCCTGTTAGATTCCTCGATTTCCCTAACGATACCCTCACGGAGGAGCGTCGCGATTTCGTTGCATCGATGGAGTAATGGTATCTCGAGTTACCTCCGGGTAATTGGTACGCGGGGTGGTCGAACAGCATAAGCGTGCAATGGCCGTTAAGGGAAATTCGAACACGTGTCACGAACCCTTTCCTACGACCGACAGGGCGCGAACGTTGCGACGAGTTTAAGTGGGCAACGAGAAAATGGACTCGAGTGTAAAGTTACCTCGAATCTACAGTTACGGGCATTGTTGCGGCCGTTCTGTTGCCTCTGAAGTGGCTGCTTGAATTACGGTGCTGAAGCCCCAGGCTCGATGGAGCACGGGGCCAGGCGACTGTTGTACGCACGGCTTAATAATGCGTGGCCGCGATATAAACATTTAACGCGCTCACGAAAGATCGATAGTTTGATCGTAATGTGCTTGAAACGTTGCGATCAATAAGGTCTGTCGTGTGTTGCGCAAAGGGAGAGGGGAAATTGGAGAGTCGAGCGGTATCTGCATAAAGCGTGGGAGGTAATGTAGCGATTTCGCGTTTGCAGCTGTGTTTCTGGTTTAAGGCGCTGTGCTTCGCTGTTTCGTGAAATATTTTTCATGATGTAATCGCCGTTTTCTGATTCTGATACATCGTTCTTAATTTGTCAATTGTAATACTCGTTGTCGTATGTGGAAAGCTTCCTTTGTGGTTAGAAAATATGTGGTAATTAAGCGAGGTTGAGCTCGATTGATAGAGAGGATGATTCGGAGTAACGTAAGCAGTGTAATGAAAATATAAATAGATGAATATGTAGATTTGTTTTGTTGGAAACGAGATGAGTAACGAATAAAACAGCAATGCGTGGAACATATTACGATGGACTCGATCTAACACATTATTAAATCGCAACATTCAACCATCCAATCTCCTTCACCGAAACATTCTTCACGCTTCCGTTCCTCGTACTTAACGATCGAGCTCGCTGCAAACCAGCAGTGAAAAAAAATCGTGTTACAGATTAGGCTAATTACCCATGTAAACCGTGTTCGTTATCTGTTTCGTGTTTTGGTGAACGCTCGTGGCCACGCGGCGAATACATCGAACGAGGATCAGCGACGTCGCGGTTATCACAGCAGCGTACCGGCGAAAGACGGAAGTCACGTGAGCTCTGGTAGCCTCTGTTCAGTATCAGAGACGGGCACGGGCTCGTTTTTTCTTCCTAGACCCGAGCTCGATAAGAGGAAACGATAAAAGTCGCTGGAAGCCGCTTCGAAACCTTGGCAACGTCGTGCTTCCAGACCAAAGGGCCAAGGATGATTCAGCGCCAGCTGCACGGCCGAGGGCCGCCTAAACTCGCCCTCGAAAATTTGTTAGTCAAAATCGAAGGAAAAGGTGGACACACACGATCGATCCTCTTCGTGACGCGCTTCGAGAGACACGCGTTCCTCTCGAACACTCTTCCGTCCGCAAATTACACCACGAGATTTATAGCTCGCCACGTCGTTTTTTCCCCGTCGATCGTGAACGATCGCTCCGCGGAATTGGTATAATTTATGAATTGCGCCGCCTTGCCGCACTCCTTGTCTCGGTAAATCATGCGGTGTCGCGTGATTACCCGCTATCTCGTGTTTCCCTTTTTTCCTACTCGTTACACGGACAATGCCGCACGAAGACGACTTTTTGACGGTCTATCGTGGGCGGTTTCCCGAGGATGTCTACTCGTTGGGATATATTACCGTAGAAAAAGGAAAAACGTGTATATAGAAAATAAACGAGGCTATTAACATGCCAGAGTGGAAATCTATCGCTACTCCCGGCAAGCACTATGTTCTATTATAATTAATTTTCTGTTCGAACATCGACGAACTTTAATAATCTGACCGAAACATCAAACGTTGAGTATGATCATAATCGGCGTACAGTTGTGTATCGAACATCTCTTACTATTGCTGAGAAACATCATATTCCACGTATTTACGATATTCTCCCAATTGTATCAACTCCAACAAACTTCAACAAACCCAAAAATCTGCTCGTCGAAACATCAAACGTCGAGTACGATTACAATCCGTACTCAGACCGGGGAGTTGGTAGTTAAAGCGATTTCCACGAAAGCGAAACGAGGTAGTATGACAGCATCGAACGCGAATGCCCGGAGATGGAGGGAAATATAATTTCAATCGCAAAGAGGGAACTCATAGGCAGTGCGGCGCTGCAGGCAGAATACCGGGGGGATGTTGGCGACCAGTCACCGTGGCTGCTCACCCTCTCATCCTGTGCTTCCACGTTGTGGGGGATGAAGCATGACTCACCGGGTGCCACCAACCCTGTTTTTCGGCTGTCTCGTGCCGGGAATCCACCCTAGAACGTTCTCTCTCCCTCGCCGATCAAACGGAACGAGGAGAGAACGAGCATTATCATAATCTGTGTCGACAGGCTGTAAAAAAAATACGGAGTCAGCCACGCTCAGGTGTCATTCGTTCGTCGTTGTTTGCTACGCTGGTCGAAAGAATCCGAGTCACGATGACTTGGGGTGGGTCGTCACGGACGACTGGATTGCTTTGGAAGTTAACGCGATGGCTCTAATTCCTGTTTGCGGAGATGAGAACTGATCTGTCACGTACCACGACGAAACCGTTCTTCTTTCCTTTATTAACAGCTTTGAATCAGGAGAGTTAGCTCTCTTGGACAGCTCTCGTGAGTAGCTCGGATTTATCGATTGATTTTGGTGGAGGAGCTTTCGATTCTCGATTGAATGGATATGTATACTTTACCGCAATGTTACGAATACTTGAGTTTCTTTTTCAGTTTTATAAAATTATCTACAAACCGATGGAAAAATATTTGGAAATTCTGTTTTTATAAGTAGGTCTACGTAGGATCTTACAAAAAAGGCCATCAACACACCGGAAACTCTTTTCTTTGTTATTCAAACAAAAACTCCGTGACCCAAAAGTATTTCACATCGTTACACAATAAAAAGCTCTCACTCTCGTATTACCATACTGAACTAATATATCTTAAAGCACTCGTGTCTACATTTAAAGAAGAAAAACTTGTAGATCCATTTCTTTTTCATCGTCCAGCTGTATTTCGAATCGTAGGCTTAGAAACAACGAATGGAATAAAATAGAAAAAAGAACGTTGCCGTCCACACGTGGCTGAGGGAGGCGAATGGTGTCGTCAACGCGTTTGCTTAACGAATTAATCTCATTATTTTCGTTCGTCTTGCCCTCCATGCCCTAGATAGCATGGCAAGATGGAGGGCGGGAAGTGTACGCGAAATGGCATCTGGAAAAGCTCGCATCTGCTATGCAATACGAAGAAACGAGTTTCGATGTCGAAAGGAGATTACAAACCTTTCAAAGGAGGAGGAATACTCTGGATTTATGCGTTTCCTTTGGCCGTGCTCGAGGCCGATATGCGCTTTCCGACGATCATTATTGCACGAAGACGACTGGACTGTGGGGCGAACGAGCTCCGCGCACCCTCCATACTTCAAGGACGGAGGTTATCTTTTATCATCCCTCGATTCAATCGATCGAGGAGAAATTATTATCTGTTTTGGTAGACAGCTGGAACAGAGAATTACTTTTTTATCTCATTTCCAGTCTACTCAATTGGCACGAGCTTCTTGAAAGCTCGTAATATACTCGCTTATCGAATCACTTTTTGTTTGTCACGAATTGATTTCGTTTCTCTACGCGATTTATTTTATTATTGTTAAGTTTTCTTTTGAAATCCTCCCATTTCGTATAATTATACACTTACTTAGAATTAAGCGATTCAACAGACATATCGATCGACTTGACGAAATTGAGAAGTACAGAAAACCGATGAAAAGATTTATTTAATTAAGTATAGAACGCATATAGAACGTGCAAAGTATGATATTCGTTGAAATACGTAGTAGGTGAAACAAATCTCTATTTAGATCCTATTTTTTAGTTATTCAGATCACAATCACGAATATCTACCTTAACTTCGAAAAAGTACACCATCGTTCACAACGAAGCAAATTTTTACGATCCAAGTCGGTCAAATGCAACTGTAAAATAATGTTTTCCTCGATGTCGCAGCGTAGTATGTCACGCAGCCATAGTTTTCCGATAGCGTGACTCGGATTTGGATTTTCAGTCGTGAAGGCTGTAATTTGAAATTCATACAAGAACATCCGATGAATCGAAGTGGACATAACGCGACGAGCAGATACGTTGCTTCGAACGATTTGCTAAACGCGAGCCGACGTGATATCGATTCACCAGGCCCGATGGACCTTTTTGCTTAGCGTTGCAAGGGGATTCTGCGACTGGTCGGCCATTCGGTGCAAAAACCTCGCCAAAGAGAGAGAGAGAGAGAAAGATCTCGGCGTGGGCGAATGGTTATTATTGCTTGGCGCCAGACTGGAGGGGTCTCCATACTAAGAACGTGTTTCAACTTCGCTATTCTCTCGCGAACGAAAGAATCGCAGGCGAAAGCGATGGAATCATCGACAGCCTCGGGGATATCGTGCACTTTCGACCCCTTCGTTCTTCTAACCGATCACACTCGTTCGATATCGTAGGTCTATTGTTTATTCGAAATTACTGTAATCGCCTAGGTGAGAGAGCTTAAAAAGAAATTGGAAGTATTTGTTGCTTTTCTTGTTCCATTGTAAAATGGATACGCGTGTTAACCTTGTAACGATCTTTGAATTTCTGTGTTTCAATTACGCTTTCGCTTTTTAGGTGAGATTATTTCGCTTTAGGAATGTTTAGGGCTTGATTATTCAGATTCTTCTATAGACAAGTTGAAACGATCGCCGTGGTGATGGTCGTAAATTTAACGAGAAGTAGTCGTTGCCACCATTAGGAATTTCTGGTTGTTCGGACTGGTTTGAAGCTCTAGCTAGACCTGATTAGATTCTTTATGGAATGTCATTTATCACATAGTCAAGGTTCTCGTGGTTTCAACGATATCGGTCAAATTTATAGCGAGGACGACACTTCGATAAAAGTAGGAAGAAGTATCCCTCGTAAGCCAATTAAACACCTCGTTACGATCCACACGATGTTGGACATTCTTGTTCCTTTCTCTCTATTCGAAAAAGGGAAGGCAAATTGATCCGTTTACAATATACAGTATCAGGTTGATGTTTTCTCTTCGAAGCTAAGGTTTCCTGAGTTAAACTGTGCTGAGCTTCAGCTGTCAAACGAAGCAAATATTTCTAAGCTTAGGATAATGTAGTTTGGCTTAGCTTTCCGGTAGATCGCTGGCTTCAGAAACTTGCGCGTTCCTTGGGATATCCTGCTGGATTCCGGGGCTGACGCGCTATATTTTCTAAGTGGATTCCCCTGATAATACCTAACGCTGGTAATGTAGTTAACCGAGGCATCGAGTAAATTCTCTTGATTTTCCCGACGATTCCGTGTTAGATTCTCTATCTAACGAGCGCGATTCCGCGTCCCGGAGAACTGGACAATCGCGAAACGTCGCGCAGATAACCTCGACCGCGAGGGTATCGGCTTTCTTATTGTCACCCCAGCTGCAGGAGGAACGTAACGCGAGACGTAGCCACAGAATGTCGCGGCCAGATTACGACAGCCATTTCTATGTGCATTCTCGCCCCGCGCGGCGTAACGGTTATGGACGGACGTAAGATGTTGCACACCGCGCTCGGCTACATTATACGCGCTGTAAGAGAAATTGGAGAGCAGTTGGATGAACTCTGCCAGGTATTGTATGCTGGTTTCGGTTTTGATGAAATTGTCTTTTACTGTAAGCTACGGAGACTAGGGAAATCTCTAAATAGTAGCAGGTGAATGTAAACCCAAAAAATGTAACAGGATTTTTCTGAAATTGAAGAAACTACCTGTTCGGGATTTAGTTTATCAGTTTATAGCTATATTTCAACTTGTACTGTATGGCAGAAAACCATCGTGAAACGTCACCATAGCTACCACGATCGCTCAAAAAATCTCGAATCTAATGCCTCTCTTCAAACGTTTCGACATCTCCGTATATAGGAAGGAACGGTTAGAAACGGTGTGGATTTCCCGATTCCGGGCGATACACCGGTAACATTGAGAGAAGATCGAGAACCAATCCGAATCTTGCGCGGCCCTTAACAAAGGCACGGATTTCCCAGGGTATCGTTGTGTAGGTGGATCGGGCAGAGAATGAAGAGACGAAGATGCGATGAAGAGACAATGCGAGGATTACAGACTCGTCGCGTCAAGACCCATCATCGTGTTCTCCCTGCGAGTGCTCCCGGGTGCTCCGGTTCGCTCTCGTGGCTTACAAAAGGGTGCTTTTTCACACGGAAATGCCAGCACGACACTCGGGGCCGGATTAATCGAGCGGAACGAGTAGCGCGCGCTATGGAACACTCGGCGAACAGCGGCCACGATCCGCGATCGTTTCTCATTGTTCCATGTCCGCCTCGTGATTCTCAGCCGAACGCGATTCCCTGGCGTGCTCCTGATTAAACACGTGATTACGAAACTCGGGAACCTGTTACCGTTTCGCGATCGAAAGCCGATCGGTTGTCGATTGCTTTTTCGTCCGCGAATGGGAGATCTTTCGACATAAGAGATTGACCTTTTCGTGGTTGCCCGATTTAGAATGAACGTGTATAGCGATTCGGGAAGAGAGAGAGGGGGGGGGGGGGTAAAA
>NT_177059.1:2830168-2885769 GCF_000188095.3 Bombus impatiens | reverse complement strand
GGGGGGGGGGGGGGGGGGGGGGGGGGAGGTAAAAATGGTTAGGAAGTTGTAAATTTTGTTTTGATATGTTTCATGATGTTTATTCGAGTGGGTTCTACAGTGTAGGATATTATTTTTTAATTTGTTTGTGGGAATTATTGGTGCCACAAAATAAGTCTTTTTCCTTTTTATGGATGGATTGCATGTTAGTAGGTAAGAACAGATATTTTGTAGAGGTCAAAGGTCTTGCGCAGTTGTTTGGTTTCTTTTTAACGTTATTAGCCGATAATAATCGACGTTCTGGCTAATTATTATGGATAATACGTTTGTCGTGTCGTGACTCAGTGCTGATAGTGAATCATTGGTCGTAAATAGTTGGTCATCATTTTGTTAATGATTCTATTTACTAATGTGAACGCGAAGTCAACTATGTCGAAAGCAAATACTAAAACTCGAAACAAGAATGAAGTGCGAAATGTCTCGTAACGACCAAATATTTGAGACAAGTCAAAGTACTTAACTTAACTAGCCCTATAGAATTATCCAAATATTAGAAACAAAACATCTACGAGCAGTAGCCGAATTCCTGTCGTAAGGAATGATCGTGCATATTACGAGCATATTAGGCATAAGCTGGCACGTGGAAACTACTAATCCGTCGACGAAAAGCTTTACGTGACTAAGCGCGTTCACGCCAGTCGTTTGACCGTGACCGTACATAACCTTTGCTCCTTTCAGTTCCTGCGTCATACTTCCTTCCTCTGTTTCTTCCTCGCGAATGTGATTTCACCGGTTCGGAAACTTCTCGACGCTGGACTTTGAAACTCGGTAACTTTGAAACACGCTACTTCGTAAGAGCGTCGAGGGAGCTTTTCGAAAGATCGAACATTACGACAATGCCCCTTCGATGTTAGCCGAACTTGGATGTTTGGAGAGCATGTCACTGCTGGCATTCCTGTAGAGGACCGACCATATTCTATACTTAAAGAACATCGTGACGGTACTGGAGGACGAAGTTCCGACGAAGGTAGCTCGTTACCACGAAGATTATCTCGATCTAACGTCCAGTCGACAGTTTGAGGAATTTTACGCGATCATTAGGTTGCGGACACGGGGCATTCGTACGTATTTTCTTTTTTTATCTCAACAGGAATCTGACCAGAACATGCCTTTAAAACGCCTTTAAATCGTTATATTGCCGGTTCCCACAATTTTTTTCTTTTTTTTTCTTTTTGTTTTGGACGCAGCATTAGTCCAGAAAGAATATGAAATAGTTTCGAAGATCATGATTTTTCTCCAAGATGTTGAAATTTAGATAGAAGCGAATGCGAGATAGAATAGGTATGATTCAGCTGCTTTCGCTTTTCATTCTGCCCGCGTGAAGACTGCTGCGAGTGAAACACGTTCTTCGTATCATTATTCAACGCCAATGAATAGGCTCTTTCCTTGGAACATCTTACATACGATGATCTCATTTGGTGTGGATTATACTAGGATTTTCTACCGTTCCAGTTTTTCAGAATATCGAAGATTTAGAACATCTATACATTTCTCTACACATCTATATCGATACATTTTTAAAAGTATTTCAACGCTGTTATAACAAATCTTTGTTTGTACCAACATTTAATCACACGGTCAAATTTAATACTAGAACTATCACACCGGTCAAAATAGCTGGTTTTAGAATTTTATTTTAAAATTCTTACTACGTGTTACATTTTCTCCCGCAATGATGTAACGACTTTTGCAGCGATGACTAAAGGAATAATATAATGAATTTTCTTTTTTTCTCTTTTTAGGTATTCAAAATAAATATAATTTTGTATCGTGGCTACTTACACCAATACCAGTTAAAATAACTGGCTCTTGTCGAAGTGTAAAAGGGTCCTATAATCTGTTTACCGAACTCGATTGTAATCAGTTTCCTCGTTTTGTACACTTCTTTTCACTATGCATGTCATTCAATGTGATAGTGTCAATCATCAGGAAAATTCCGGATCGATCACCAGATCGAAAATTCCCGATGCAACGAAATGCGGTTGATTTAAGTTTTCTTCCCAAGTAAGTTGCACCGCAGAGTGTTAGCAAGTTTAGTACTTAATCTGTTATCGCTGGTGGGAATTCCGAGACCCTCCGAGTGCACTTATTTTTATCGTCGACGTCCCAAATCGTGAGCAGCCGCTTTTATTTTCGACGGCGAGACAGTTTCATTGACATACACGGCGCCCCATTTCTTTCGCTTTCCGAGGGTGAACCGTGTTCCCTTTATGGAGTGATTACTCGCGCTTCAAGATGAAGTCGAGGTTTTCGGATGACTTGTCACGAGCCTCTGACACTTCGAAATTGTTTCGTTCTCTCTTTGCTTCTTTTTCTACATCTGGGTCATTTTATATCTTCATGCGGAATCCTCATCCCCCCGAAGAATAATTTGAGAAGTTAAAGAAAAATAACGGTGAAATAAGGTTGCAATTCAATATTAAAATTCGGTCCAGTTAAAAAATTCATTGGCATGTTTTCCTGGGAAATATTCGTTCTAAAATGCTTTATATTCCTCTGAACATTCTCGGCTTAATCTCTAAGTTTCCACACGCATTTGAACTTCCTCTTCACGCGCCATTAGAACATTCCGACGTGAGTTCGTAATAGCATTCCGATATGTGCGAACAACTCTTGTTACAACATCGTTTTCTGAGTTTCCAATGTTACTAAATATTTCTATCACTACTACTAATAATAATAATATTACTAAATCACTTCGTTTCCTCGCTCCTTTTCTAAGATCTGAATCCAAATCCTTTTTTAGAATCTATAATCCAAAAAAAGATACACAAAAAAATTTTCGAGTTCACCAATTGTCATCTTTATTATCATGCAAAGATAATTCTAATATTCTTTCGTTTGAAACTACAGGGTAGTTTCCATCGCTTGATATTTCTTCGTGACATAAAGGATTTTATAAACTTCATCCGAGTCTCCTTCGATCCTACTCTTCTCTTAGAAATTTCCAATCGAATCAATTTATTTCTCTAACAAACTGAAACTACCGGTTCCACCCCGATCGCTCGAAATCTCCCGAAATTTCTTCCGATTCAAGATCGACGAAGTCCATTGTCCAGCTTCGTGCGTTAAAAATCTCGTCCGTTTTCAACTGGACCATCACGTCCCTCCTATTTCGAGGATCGTTTCCGTGCTGGGATTTCTATTTACAGGTAAACCTAGTGGACGGAATCGTCCGTGTAATCTGCGCGAACGTGATCGGGGAGGTAGGAACTCGAGTCGGAACCCGGCTCGTCCGTACTAGAACTATTCGAGCTTAGATCGCGAAGGTTGCGAGCAGAATGCAATCCGCAGATGTCGAGCAGCTGCCGCGGCAAATTGCTTTCGTGTCTTGCATTTAATCCCGCATTGGTAGCTTCTCTAGGCAAGCGTCGACGACGACCGGGCCGCCACAGCTGGCAGAGACTTTCAAATTCGACAATGCTCGTAGCCGTGTGCCCTGGCATAATATTTCCCAGCCGAGAGCTTGACACCCCAGGGGGAAACTAGCTTCCTGTTTCACGACCTTCGTTCCGTTTGACGATGCTGCATCGGTACAAAATTCTTTTTTCGTTTGCGACCCAAGTGGAGAAATTTCGAGATATTCCTGGAGACTTGGAAGGTTACAGTTTGTTACAAGAGTTCACGTTACGCCTACCGAATTCTACGTTCCTGACTTGCCCAAGAAACAGAAAACGCGTTTTGCTGTAAAAACTATTTTTTCCAATTAAAATACTTAATTTCAAGACACTTAATTCACAGTGATCTTGGAGAAAACTTTATTTATTGAAAACATTTTCCATCTTATTTTTCGATAATTCTAACCATATCCTAATATCGTCAGGATTCGGCTCTTTTTCTTTTTTTTTCCAAACGAGCAAACCCGAACGAACAGCAGGGGAAGCAGGCTATCGCAGAAACAAAGTAGTTTCGGGGTATTCGTGGAAACTTTCGAATTTCGGCTCGTTACACGAAGCACGTTTTCAGTCCGGTTTCGACGATGGAGTTCGTTTCGCACTCGAATCCGTCGAGCAACTTCGTTTAATCGCTCGCACCCTCGCGGCCTCGTCGCGATTTTATCGGACGATATTTTATCGAAGGGGAGAGAAGTTGGGTTTAACGATGGACAAGCGGAAAAAGTTTCGTAATAATTTCACGAATTTCGTTCGTCGTCGGGATTTTTGTCGAAGAGGATGAGGGAGAGGGCAGGTTGAAAATCAACCGGCCGTCGTCGGTAATTATTTCGACGAAAGGAAGAAAAAGAAAAAGAACGAGGTAGATGCCGAAGAAAGATCGTGAGGCATCGTGCTTTCCGGTGTTTCTATCTTGAAGATGCCTTCGTGCCGCCGCTTGTATAATATGGCTCGATGTTGCCTTAGGTTCGTGCCGCTATTGTCCAGCGGATTGCCTCGTAAAATCTAATACTTTGTATTCGGATTAGACGGGTTTAAGGGCTCGTAACAAAAGCAGCAACCCTGGGGCGCGGCAGAAATCATTTCCTAGGCGAGTCAAAGGGAGATTGGAAAGAGAGATGGTGTCTGATTACGGCCTTCTTTATTGGCGTCCTTATCGTTTGGACAAATAATTATTGCCCTTGAAGTCGTGAAAAAGTTATCTGACATGAGTTTTTTATTCGTAGTTGTTTCTTACACCGTGAATATTTTCATTTGTCGATAGAATATCGAAATGGTCACCGAAACGAAATATTCATCGATAAAGCGACGATAGGGGTTTGGTAAACATTTTTGTAATTTCAGCAAAATTACCATTTTACTGTGAAAATCTGTTTGTTTGTCCCTATCTGTTTGTTTGATACTATCTGAATGCCCATAACAATAGCGTATATTTAAAAATAGCATTCGGAGCGAAATAATGGTTACTGACCCGTACAAAGGTAATGGCACGAGAGATAGTGTTCAAATCTTGTTTTCAGATGTTACTATCGAAACATTCTATTGTTGCTACCTGGACCGTAAAAACTTAAGGAGAGCTAAAGTGATCTCATACGTGCTTCGATACTGGGTTTCTTATACACACAACGTGGACACTGTATATCTACAAAGATACAAAATTTATTTTTTATCATTCTGGTAACGAAAGAATATCGATATCGAAAGTCGATGACAGCTTTCGCGTAGCATTTCGCGATTGACGACCAGAATCATCAGACATACAGAAAGTTTTTTATTTGTTATATGGAAAGGAGTTAAAAATCGTTATTCACGCGCACCTGAAGGTGCCTCCCAATTAAGAGTTACCATCGGTTTGCGAGAAAATCGCAAAGGGTTGCCAGTTTATCAAGCCACGACCATCTTCTTTTCGCAGCTGGACATCGTCCGGAAGTTCGGAGGCGGAACGAATCGGAGGTTGCGGCGTGTCGATCGCGAAGATCGTCGTTCCAATGGACGAACTCGACGATATGCTAGGCTTGTCCGCAAGGTTAACAGCCGCTTCCGGAAATTTAGTAAATTGTATGCGCGCCGGCGTGGCGCGTGCCTCCGCATAAATTGCCTCTGCATGCAACCCCTTTCGAGCTACCCTTCCTTCCCTTCTCGCCTTCGGTCCTTGTTTTCCTGCGTGCAACCAACGCCGAAAATAAATTCGCGCCGCTGCCCTGGGCCAGATAATGAGCGTTATCGCTGCCACGTCTCCGCATCGAGATTAATCGCGAATTTAAATGCGTTCACAGGGCCGATCCGAGGGGTAGATTCGACTGACCCGTCATCCTGCCGGGGCTCGGTTAGGCTTTCGACTTTGTCGATGAGCTGGCTGAACAGATAAGGGCTAATTGAATATCTCGTTATACTTTCGGATGATTTCTGAAAATGGATCGTTTGGTAGGTGGAGATAGTGTCACGGATTACGGTTTTGGGATCTATCTTAAAGGAGGAGGAGCATTTATCAGCAACAAGTTTCACTTTTCTCGTTAGGTGGTCCAACAGCGAGACGCAGGTTCAAGGAAAAGAATGTTAAGTGCCCGGTTCTATTTAGTCTAAAGCCTCTTTAATCTAGTATATACGGCACGTAGTTTAAAATAACGTTGGAGAATTTATTTGGTTGCATGGGAAAACGTGTACACGTTTGTGTACACTTCATAGGAGAACGTAGTTGATAAAGAGCTCGGTCTGCAGTGACTTAGGGGGGAAGAAACACGCGAAGAATGAATTGCTTATGAATAGAGCGAAAGATTTCAAACGATCTCGCCTCGATTTTAATATTACCGATATCTTATTACTAGACCATGTATTTTCGTTTTCCCTTTGTTTCGAAATAAGAGACAGGGCTTGAACGAAAGCAAATTCCAATCAAGCTCCATTATTACCTTCAACAATCGCACGAGCTCGTATAAGGTAGCCACGAAACCCTAACGAACGCCCTAACTAATTCACGTACATTATTTTATTCCTCCCCTTGGCACAGTGAAAGCACGCAATTAAAGGGCTATTGTACGCCCATCGCATCGAAAACCGAAATATCATCCCTCGCGGGCACGAAAAATATTGACACGACCGGAGTTCCGTATTGGAACACAATATGTAACGAGGAAGAAAAAGACGAAGCAAAGAAAGCGAGAACGACTAGGGAAGAGCGAGAAGTAACGGTGAAAGGGAAAAGGAAGGGAAGCACGGTGGTTGCGTGGGCGTAGGCCAACGCAAACAGAGGAACGCATTTCAGTACAATAAGTTATAACAAATGGTTACCGCGGTCGTTCTCTTTTCCTCGTTTCCCTCCTTTTCACTCGTATAAGAGAGTTTTAGAGGTATGGTAAAAGTGTAACAGGGACAGGGAGAAAAAGGGAGGAAGGCATGGAGAGGACGCGTAAGAGGGCGCAAAGAAGAGAACGGTGCCACGCCTCGGTATATAAAAATATCGGGCGGCAGTAGGCGTTTAAATAAGCTTCCAGCCACGTCTACGCGAGTCCTCGAAAACGAGACGAGAAAAAGGAGCGTCGCTTGTCTCCACGTAGAATGAGAAATGACTCGCGAGAGGATATATCGGGTTTTATGGGATCCGTAAGAACCGCCGCCACCCGCTACCAGAATGAACGACGAGCAATAATATTATTAGTGCTCTCCTACGGAAGCTCGTAAATCAATCGCATTATCCATACGATTATTAATAATTGTGTTGCGTTTATATAAATATGCAAGAGTGTATTTTTTATTTCCCGTTAATTATATCGTTAATTACATCGTTAATTATATTCGCGAGGATATTAGCAACCGTTAGTTCATACGTTGCAGTGTACCAAGAGTAGATTATTAATTTTTTGTAGACGAGCAAAATTATTGGCGACGTTAAAAGCAAGACGTAAAACAGCCGGACCAATAATTCAAGAGCGACACGATGGATCGTCAGTGAAGCAGCTCGAGAAATAATTGCGCGACGATGGACGTCGTGAGATACGATAATGGCGACGTAATTTTTGTAAACAAAAGAGCACGACGGGACTCTGTCTCAAGTCATTTCCGCTCGGCGAGACGGCGAGTCGTCGTTTCCTTCGGCGGGCGCGTTCATTGTCGCGCGATCAGAATGAGAATTTCGGTCGCGATCGCACCGAGAGCCACGCAGAGAAAGTTGCCAAGCCGGTGGATGCTAATAATCGCACGCGTTGCAATCGAATCGCTTCGATTAAGAACGCGTCGCTTCTCGTGCGATTATTTTAACATCTTTACCACACCAAGCGACGACCACTTTCTCTCAATTTTTCCATCGACCGTAGAGAAACGGCGTTCCGCCACGCGTTTACGAAACCTGTTTGCCCTTTTCTCGTATCTGATTCGCCGCAAGGTCGACGTGTGACGCGATAACGAACGTCAATCGATACTTATCGATCGATGCTTGCACGAGCAATCGACACGAATGGCTATAATAACCGATCGATATCCAGCGTCACTATCGCTTTTTGGTGTGAAACGCGTGAACATGGACACCTTGCTTCGAAAGCTTGGACACGCTTCGTCTCGTACAGATGTTTCAGTTTTCTGTGTCGTTATACTCGCTCGCTTGAAACGAGTATGAAACGTGGTTTCACCTTTGTTGCACGGAGTCGCGTGTAAAAATGTCGTGAGCCGGTGGTTAAATATCACGGCGCTCTGATATTACACGTCTGGCTGGGCTGAGTAAAGCGATTCGAATGTTTCGGTAGATTGTTAAGTTTGATGTGACTGGTTTTTCTGCTTAAGGCGTTTAACATTTTACGACCACTAAAAAATTAATTTTTAAATGGTCAGACTTATCTGACAAATTCGACGAATGCACAAATTTAATTGTTCTCTTCGTTAGTTTCTTTGTTTAGTTAATTTGTCGAATTATTGATTATAATTTGATCATTGCAATTATAAAATTGGCTGAATTGTATCGTTACGTCATTTAGTCAGTATTTATGGGCAAAGAACACGTGTAAAAATTGGTCGAGAATATGAGGAAAAGGCCACTATAGTTTATGCTAACGTAACGTCAGAACCTTCGTCTTTCAAACGGTTCATTTTCGTCTGGTTTGGTTATTTCTCTATGTTCACGCCTGGTAGTGTGAACAGGTCCATCTATATTTACGTATGGAAACGTCATTCCAAAGGCAAGAGCTGCTTTTTCGATTGCCAACGACTCGACACCATGGGCGGAACGTTTACACCACGATCCTTCTTGGCCACATGAAATACAGCAAGGGTTTCGTCCTTGAAACCCCAATAAAAACTGTCTTGTGCCCAAATGCATCGGTGGCTGGAGAATATCCCGTGTCCTATTTACACTATGTTTCTCACATGTTGTTCTCAATGTTCAGGTTTCAGAAACTTAGGTTCGGCAGAAATTAGCCTGAGTTTCTGTAATTTCATACGGTTCTGTTCGTTGGCCTAAATACATTATATCAAATTTCATTTCCCGGGTTGTTCAAGTTTATTAGTCGAAACATTTAGATGAAAAATTATAACAATTTCTGGAATGTTATTTATTCGAGTAATTTAGAAGTTTGACCAATGAGGCGATGATGTTGGAAGCATTAGATATTTCTTTTTTAATTTTCCTAGAAATTTACGATTGTTTATGCCACTTCTTAACAACGAATCGACAAGGTTCGTGATTTACTTAGATTCATTGAAGTAAAAAGAACTCCTTTTGTCTTTAGAAAAACCCAAATCGTCTTTAGAAAAAGATAAAATTGATACAAATAATTTATCCACTCGCATTCTTAAAAATGTAATCTCTGCTATAAACTTCTCTTTCTTCCACGCGTCCCTCTCTCGACCATGAAAGTATGCAAAAGACCGAAGACTTCGATAAAGATTCCTTTTATAGAAGCCAGTCGAAGAGTATTATCAGACACCGAACGATTTCCGTTCAAAGGAAAAAGATCTTCTTCGTTGCCTTGTCGAATACTCTTTGTTCCAGCAGTTTGTTCTCGAATCACCGGACAAATCCTTCTCGCGATCCTTGCAAAGTTCGTGATCCTTTGACCAATACAGTCCCGCTCCATGGCCACCTTTTGTTCGTCTCGCTTTGTCAGAGTGTATCGGCTTTTCTGCCATCTTGCTCCCTGGGCTTTCAACCTGGGTCTCTCGTTGTTTTATTCCAGATCAACCCACGGTCAACCGCCGATTGAAATTGCTCGATCTGGAACTCCATCTTTTTGTCCAACTCCGTCACACTTTCGCGTCCTTTGAGCCGGGATTTCCTGCCTTCTGGATCGCCGCAAATAGGATTTCGTGCCACGTGTAGATTCGAAAGTTTCTTCGTGGTAGCTTCCACCTCGCTGACGACAGCCTTTTTCGCGCGCTTACCGGAAATAGTTCGTGGAAATTCCCTGGGGAGAGGAACAGTGACACGGAACGAGGATCATCAAAGATTCGTCGATTTATTTGACCGTGGGTCTCCGGGACGAGAAGAAACAAACGTTCTTTGAAGAGGTTCCCTTTTCGCGGCCGTGTCCTTGGCGGCCACCACTGGTGGCAATTCATCGACTTGAATTTTAATAACTTTTTGAACTCATTGACAGACATTACGAAGAGGCAATGAATTTGGTTCTTCATGTACCTTCTTCAATAGTTTCGTTCGCTGCAAGTTGAACCCTTGAAACCTTACCCTGTTCTAATACGATTAGAATCTTTATTCGCTCGATATAATAGCATACTACAACGCATCAAATGCATAAAATTTCGAATCTCAGCAACAGTATATGTAACCAAATTGTCTGACAATGAACCAGTACCAGCCTGTCTGGCCCCAGAATGGCGAATTCCGTTATACTTGAATCATTCTCGGCCGAGAATACCTTGCGTTGGAAAGGTGACGCGGTGTCGAGACGGTCGTCGTCGTCTTTGAAGAATGCAGGCAGGTCCGAGGGCACCGACTGCTACCTATAAATAGTGGCCGGTGTTAACCGCGTTCGACTATTATTGGAAACGTCGCGGTTTTTCCTTTTGATTTTCTCTTTTCGCGAATTTCGCGAAAATCCTGCCACGTCCAGAGGCATCGACCATGTAGACGACGATTTTCTTTGGCGGTCAGGGCCTGGTGGGCGTGCAAAGACATGCAGCCGACCAAAATAGACGATGATACTTGAACCTCGAGAAGTTCTCTACCGAATCGTTCGATCTATTAATAATCGACCATCGAAGTGATATTTTGTCTCGCGTGGCTGATCGAGACGACGACGATCCGATCTCTCTGAGGAAATTTCAGTTCGGCCGAAACGAGAAAGGCGGATGCTTACAAGTTTGCAAGGATACTGAGAACCAAAGGTCCTGTGAATGTTTGATTATTCCATAGTTGTTTCATGGTTGGGTAGACCCATCGATATTTATCTGCTCACAGTCTGACGCGTACTTAAGCGTGGGAAACGACCACGTGATGTACACGTGGGTTCTAGTTCAGGACCGGTCTATCGATAATTTTTGTATCCACATTTTGTTCGACGTTCACCATAAAAGGGAGGATTCGCTGTATCGATGGATTTCGTTTATTTCGAATTATTCGCTCGGTAAAAAAAAGCGATCGATTTGCACGAGTCACGAATGACTCGACGTTGTATAGCTTTAATCCTCCCGGATCTTTATTCGACATCGGGAATCAAGTTTATCTGCTCTTAAATCTAAAGCCTTAGCCTCGGATATTATATTTTTATCCTCTATGTATTTTAGCAGCGACTGATAGTATATTTTTGATGAAAATGAAACGAAAATCATGGAGCCTGTGTATAAAAAGTTGGAGAGTTCTCAGAATTTACGATAAAATGTGTGATCTTTAAATTTAAACTTTGAACTTTGAACTTTGAACTAGGAAAAACTGATATCACCGAATTGAAATTCGAAATTTCTCTAAAATTAAAGCTTCCCAATTTAATTCTCAGTGTTCGAAACCGTATTATTTTAACCTTAAACCGTTGAACTCGTGTGTTTTATTTTAGATTTTTCTCTATTCTTATCCTCCCTTTTCTCTATTTTTAACCTAATCTTAGTAGAAAGTCAGCGATCTCGAAAATTCTACGCATCTCTTGAAGAATGCCTTTTATTCTTCCGTCGCCGTGCCTCTGATCTCTCATTCTTCGCTGTCGAAACCATTAAGGCAAATTCTAATCGACAAAACTCGAAGTAAGGCTGGAGGAGGAAGGCTCCGTCTATATTTAAACTGGCGGGCCACGATGTACGATTGGGATGCGTGGAAATGCCACGGGACGTGCTTAACGAGCGGAAGTATGTACGTTGCAGCTGCAGTTGCGACGAAAAGGAAACGCCCGACGATGTTGTACCTCGTCTTCTACCTTGAAACATTTTGCCAAGTACCTTCGTTAAAAATGTTGAACAATTTTCTTCTCTTTACTTTCATTGAATATTTGTCACTTGGATCGCTATATTCTATTCTGTTCAAACAAATTGTACTTCAACGTGCAACGCGCGATATCTTTTGCACATTTTTACAAAAATTCTGAATAAAAGACCAACGTTTTGCGGACGATGGTTCGTCACTGAAATAATCGAAAAGGAATAAAATAAACATTACAACTGTTTTTTCGAAAGTTGAAACAACGTAGATACGTAGAAATTTATACGCAGTTTCGTCTGGCGTAGTGGAAACGAATGGAAATGCGGTTGAATGCGTCCGAAACGTTGACCGAAAGCCGGTCGATGAGTTCGCTTAGCGAGAGGACAGGAAGTTCTATCGTGCGCTTTCCACGGGATTAGAATTTGTTGAATCGCGTGCCTGTGTCCACGGTCCTTTGTTTAACTTTCGGCTTGTGCCACTCTCTGATGCTCTGTGATTTTTTTAAGTCAACCAGAACACGTCCGTTTGCGGTGATTCGCACGGACGCTCTGCAAACGATGCACGTTCGATTGGAAAATTTAAAGGTTCTTCAAACAGGCTTTAAAAATTCGAAACGGCGTTTTCGCTGATTGGATAATGAATTCCACTAGCAGAGAATCTAGTAAAAAATGAAAGTATCGAATGTTTCGTAATTTGATACATAATGTGTGAAGATTCGATTTGCTGTTGGAGTTGAACGCTCGCAATGGCATCGTGAATCTCGATAAATCTCGAGATTTCCATTGGTTTGCCAAGACCCGTTGTATGCGAGTCTTTTGACACGGAAGCCACGCAGAGTGTGCGCGAGCTGGGGAAGACGATTTGCCTCTCGTCGGTCAATTACCGGCGAATTGGAGCGTTGCTGAAGTGTCCACTTCCTTGAAACGATCCAATTTTGCTCCGTGGCAAACCAATATCGTCCAATTGCCGTGGCTGTTGGCGAGAAATTGCGGCGAACCATTTGCCGCACGCACGTAGCCACGCTCGTTTCGCAATTAACGTTTTCATTTTGCCAGTAACCGTCGATGCTTTGTAACTGTCTTTACACTACATCGTTTTCGTCCATTGAATCGACGTAAAATAATTTAACGGGATTCTATTACATCATAAAGGTACGCGAGTGACGCACAAAGTGACGATTGGTAATTACTTTTTAATTTTGTTTCCGATACTAAAAAATCAATTTTCGTTACAGTCATTTTGTTTTCATTTTCAGCAGAATGGTAAATTGCTTGGTAAAATGAGCGATCGCGAGTGTTCTCTATAATAAGCCCAGCTCTGCGCTAATAATGCTTACATCGATCGCACGAAAGTTTAATTATATAGAATCATCGCAGTTAATCTCGTTACTCACGTAACGAGAGATTAATTGCGTGGTTTCTGATGTCTGTAATTAAGCACTGTGCGAAGTGTGTTTGAAATAAGAAGTAACTGAGTGATCGTTTTGTCGTGATAACTGCTGTAATCACGTTCTAACGATATTTTCCACTGTTTCCTTTTATCGAAAAAGGAATTATTCGCAATTAATTGAACGTAGAAAATCATAAATGCTTATGGGCCAATACAGTGGAATAAGAACGTAGACGAAACGATGTAAACGTAATAGAAAAATTATTCATCTGTCGATAACTAGTACTCGAACTTTGTTACCATATCAATTTAATATAATCTCAACTATTGCTAATTGTAACCATTAATTGAAAATACGTGTCATTGATTCGAAACATTCAAACACTAGTATCGATTTGATTCGAAGTGCTCGATCTTGTTCTTCAAACCGATACCACGAATCGATGACTTCGCAGTCAGGTACGGTATAAGCACATCGAGAGGAGCGATCGATTCGACTCGAAATCCTCAACGTTCTCTGCCCGCTGTTGGCAATAACGCGAACAAACAGCACGGTTTCCAATTACTGGGTCGCACAATGAGACTGGGGCGTGGTCGATTAAAAGTCTATCGAACATAACCGTGGCGAGCGAGTTTTGTCCGGAAAAACCGAAACGTCCAAAGCTCCGAACATAATCGTCCCCCGTTGCTATTTTCACCGTTGTTCGGCCACCGTATCTCGTTGCAGTGACGTATCGGAAAAGATACGGCTGGTCCGTTGATTTTCTCGTCACTTTCCAACGATACTGTGCCAACTGGAACGAGATGATGAACGAGAAGATGAACGAGAAAAATTGGAGAAAAAAGAGCGTGGAATGTTTTTCTTGCTTCGTCTCGCTTTTTAGTAGGTAGTCGTTGGAAATTGCGGATGCAGCTCCTCGTGGTTACTGCCAGAGATATAATGAATAGTCTGTGTGTATCAAGTTGTTCCAAGTAGAATTTTGTTTTCTTATGAGAGGGAAGAACGACGATACAGGTTCAAGCGCGTATGGTTGGCACTAAAAGAAAAAATAGTCTGGAAAGAACATTAAATGACACATAGGAGGAATATGTTAGGTTCTAAGATATACGACGTTGTAGGAAGTTAATTAAGCTAACGGGTTTTAACGTACGAAAATGTACCGATGCACGTTGACGTAAAACACGTGTTTCGCTTTGAACGATACCAACAAACGGGGGAGTAATTGCGACCCGTGGCAACGTTAACCGGTTTTGCGAACTTTATAAAATAATTAACGAACCTAATTACCATGGTAATGGAGCTTTTGTTGAACATCTAACCAAGCAACTGCGATTACGTTCTTCCCTTGTCGTTGCGGAAAAACGGTCCCTGTAGGCGTGTGCTGTTTCCGATGGATACATGCTGTCAGTGAAATTAAATTATTATATATTATATATTAATTATGATAACGTGTAATATCACGAAGTATCGATGATATAACGATATAATTATTCTTTGATGTACATTTTTTTTGTTAATATATTATATTGCTTCTTAAAATCTACTGTTAAATGTAAATATATCTCTTTAAGCAATGTAAGCTGTACGAGCAGCATGTTACTTACCGTTTATAATTATCGTAAGAAAAACATCGATTTTATAGGAAATCTGTGACGCGTAAGAGGTAGTCCGCAATTAAGAACACCTGGGTCTATGAGCGAGACCCGAAGGAATCTTTTCCCCGTTTCTGCTTAAGAGGCTAATGCTTTTCTTTCAAGAGGCGTTTAATTTTTTTTTTTTTTAATTTTACATAAGAACATTATTAAAATATGCAAATAAATACAATTGCTACAGAAACTGCATAATTTTTAAATATATGTAGTAATTGAAGGTTGTTGGTAGCAGGATGGTTTCATAGCATAAAAGATACCAGAATTCGAAGAAAACGATCAATCTTCCACCTAGTCTTCTGAAAATTGCCCGGTTTATAACGATTCCCTGTTCACGATAAAAATATGTAACAGATAAAATGTTAAGCACAAAGTCCTATAGTTGTCACCTATCGGTTGAATCAGCAATAAAAGGAAGTAGCAGGGAAACATCATCGGTTATCTTCGCATCGTGCGATCGCTCGTTTCGAAAAAAGCGCGTACGACGCAGCTTGTATGTGCATCGCGTTTATCGAGACGATGCAGATAAGCAGCATCCTGTTTGCTCGTCGCTACGTCAAAATTTGTCATCGACTATGAAAAAATACGATGAACGAGGTCTTCTCATCCCCTACACCTTTCCACCTTTTTCTTCCTTTTCTCGTTCCAACGCAACTGATTTTACAATCCGTCTTGATTTACTCGTTTTCTGTACTACGGACTATCGCCAGAAAAATGTTCAAACCGGTCTTTTATAACATTCTGTTAGACACAGAATGCCAGGAACCTTCACGCCCTCCTTTACTCTTGTCGTCGTTAGTCAATTTTTTCATCGTTTCGCGCGTTCGATCGACACGTTCGATTGGCGAAACGACAAAGGCCCGTGGCGCGATCGTTACAGCACTCGGCTAGAGAACCACGTCAATCTCGCGTACCGCGGCCTGCGTTGTTGTTCGTTAATTGAATCGTGCTAGGAGAAATTGTCGAGACAATGGATCGAGCGCTATTGCGTTGCATTTCCAAGCGTGATCGGGGCCCGCGGTTTTTAGAACGGTTATTTTTAACCGAGAAAAGCGCGTGCACGCGTGCTCATTGTTGTTATACAAGCGACCGGTTGTTGCGTAAGCCCCGTGTTCACCGATATGATGTGCTTTACGCCAGCATGGAGCGGAGAAATGCGCTCCTCGCGCTCTGTTGGATGCTGCCTCGTCGTTGTGCTCTGTGGAGCAGCCAATTGTGAAACTTGGAGATAATATCGTCGGATTAATAAGGATCAGAGGTGCGAAATTTGACTGGATAAAGTTTAGCAACGTGCGAAATTCATAGGAATAGACAGAATACTCTAACGAGCGTGAGTGAGAAATTCTGTCGTATATACGTGAAAATGTATAAATATACTTGGATCTAAATCTGCGAGTCCAAATTTTTAATTGTTAATATTTTTAAATTAACAATCGTAAAGGATAACACTGTCCGTTCGAAAACTTTCGTTCGTTTCAACTTATGTGTAACTCTTATTACATCGCATTTTATAAACTTGTCAATCTGCACGTTCGTTCTCTAGAAACTTTTCACTCGCAGCTTGAAACTGGTTGCAGTAAATCTCGTCGTAGGAAAGAGAAATTTATTTCGCGCCATCGAGCTCAGCCTCTGTACTTCGAGTACTATTTTCTCTTTCCAGGGCTATTCGATAACGCCAGCCACTCGAGAAATATCATAAAATGGTATTTTATTGATAAGACGCGAAGTAGGAAAAGAATACGTGCTGGAAGGAGGTAAAGTGATACGAAGAGGTAAAAGCTTCGTCGGTATTGTTGCGATGTTCTTCGATAACTTTCGATTCTCACCAGTGAAACTTCCTCTACCAGCCACGCTATTTATCGCAATCCGTATCGATAGGCGTATAGGCTCTGCGATAAATCTACTACTCGTAGATCGCGACTTGGTATCAGATTTAATTTCGATAAGTGACGAAGTCGCGACTTCGATACTTTTAGCTTTTTAGCTAGGTACTTTACCATAAAATACGCCTCGTGGATGGTCGAACCACCCTTAATAATGCTAATGGACGGACGAGCGAGTCTGCCAAGACGGTAAAAAAGAAAATTAACGTTGAAAAAACAAGAAGACGAAATCGAGACACGAAAAAGAAGGAAATGGCAAAGGCAGGATTGCCTTTTAGTTCATTCCCTTTGAACTACTCGTGGCAAACGCGAAACGCGGGGGTGCACGTAATCGATTATATACACGCGTGCATGCCTTTCGCGATTTAATTGGTTCGTTGAAACGATTTTATGCCCCGGTGAATGAAATTTCGGCGATTCTCTGTTCGTTCGTGAAGATCAATTAGGCTTTTACGAGATTCGCGTTTACTTCCATCTTTTTTACGATTGAGACTCGCATGCTGGTTAAAAAGGTCAACTCGCATCCAAGCGGAACGTCAATCGTATATTTGCGTAATGGGATTGAGAAATGGAGAAAAAGTAGTGTTGATCGATATCGCTTCTGTAAAGATCATCCGTGATAAAAATTTATAGTTTCAGCGTTTAAGAAACTCATACATTCTCCGCCCATATGAATCAACAATTGACAAGTCGCGTGTTTCCGAACCTACCTACCGCTTCTCAAACATCGATTTATCAAAGTGTACATCATGAATGGACATCCGTGAACGAACGATAGCTTACGTAGAACCCTGAAAGAGCAGCTTGCGTTTTATCGAACGGAGCCCGATGCCATAAAATCAGAAACAAACGTGCCGTTGTTTCCGTAAGAAAACACAGATAGTCTTATGCAAACAGGATCGATAATTTATTGGGAAAAAACGATGAACACTCTCGACTAAGCAAACTGTAAATATATCGTCGAATCTTTGCGAAATTTTCTGATCCGCCACTTGCACGCACACGTGACTTTGCAAATATGCAACATCGTTCCTCCATTCTCGATACTTTCAAGCCGGTTGCATGAGATCACGAGTTTCTCGTACGCCTTGATACGTTGCTGTCGAAGGGTGGCGACAATTAATCATCAGCACCCTCGTGAATAAGGGAGGTCGATTCCAGGGTGGATATTAGGGTAGCAGTTTTAGCGACTAGATGGGAGATCCAATCTAATTCGTCAGACGACTGACGGGACTATTCTCTGTGAACAATCGGCCGACAGACGGTCTATTTCGTTGTCTGGTTCAATTTGAGACTGACTTTTTCAACTTCCTCTTTGGCCAGTGAACTGGTCGCTCTTAACTCTGTATCAGTGTGCTGAGAAGATGTAACACGAGCTGTGTAATTTTTAAAGAAACCAATCTTTCGGGGCGTTTAAACTCTCGTACTATATAACATTTTAGTTGGATGTCTTCCTGTTAACTTTTTAGCTATATAACATTTTAGCTGGATGTCTTCTTGTTAACTTTTCTTTAAAAAAAAACTTCGTTGTTATAGTTACGAACTTTTTGCAAGGTCAGACGAAAGCGCAGTAGGAAACAAATTATCCATTTTCATCTCGAAATTTAATTAATGTCACTCGTCTCGATCAAGCAACGTTCGAGCGAACGTATATCGCGACGGCAAATCGTTTTAATTTAGATGCCGTTAAAATTTCTGCGGGTGCCCTCTGAATAGGGAGACAAATCGGCCGACATTAGGGCGATGGTTTTAGGGACTAGGCACCGGGTCTAATTTACCATTTTACTCGGCAGGATGTTCCTCGTTCCCTCGAAGAATCGCACGATACGCGGTGATAAGCGGCGAACTTTAAAGGAACGTCGCTTCCTGGCTGAACGGTCTCGTGAATGTCGCGTGATACTTCTGCCCTATCGTGCTTAGAATCTAGACCTAGACACTGTACGGTTGGCCATCCGCTCACATCTGCGTGCAAAATTTCTGGAAACAAGCTTGCGCAGACACTATGGGAAACGTCGAAGAAACAGAGAACGAGTCGTGAAGATACTATCGGCGAATTTTAAATTTCAAACGAGCAATTGGAGAGTTATATTTTGAAGATGCAAAGTCCAGATCACGTGTGATGTGTTATTAGGCTGTTATTTGCAAGTCAATCAGGTGAATATCTTCGTTCATTCATCGTTCAGTGAGATGGCCGGATATAAAGGCAAAATACTTTCCAAAATATTATACAATTGCTATATCTCGGTAATTAAATATTTTGAAGCCTTTCTAAGATTAAAAGCGTGTTTAACATTCTATCATAATTGCGCTATAATTACGAGTCAAATTATGCAGCTAAAATTATAAGCAATTATATAGCACGTAATTGTCATTCAACAGAACTATTTAGTCATTTATCATCATATATCGTAGCAAACATTTATTTTCTCACATTTTCCCGCGGATAAAATGTAAAGGAAAGAATATTCCAACCTTTCTCCGTCATTCTCGTAAACATCATTCAGCCTTCCGTCGTTTCACGTCCAATTAATTTCTGGCGGGGCTTTCATTCTCCGAAAGCAAAGAGACAGAGGAGAGACGAGTCGATATCTCGTCATCGACGACAAAAAGGAGCGATGACATCGCGCGGACATACGCAAGTCTCTAGTGCTGCGTGCATTGTGGCTCGAGAGCTGCACTCTCGAATGCATTTTCGTGCACCGGATATGCAAGCACGCGACGGCTTAGCCAACGACGCATGTTTATTCCTCGTGGATACCGAATATTTTTCTTCGTCGTCGTCGAATTGACAGGTAACACGTACGTGACGTTTAAAACCCTGCATTTTCGAGATGGATGTTCGCATAGAAAAATTTCGATGGAAATTTTTCGTTGGAACTCCGACGATTTTTCCGTGATTGACGGTAGATGCTGGATAAGTCTATGGAATGAAAAATTGAACGTTTCACCTTGGTGACTTTGTCATGTTCGTTCGATGAATAGCAATGCCTAGCGTGAAAGTGTATTAGTCCTTTCTTCTTAAATGATCAACGATACTATTTTCTTTTTACAAAGTATTTTCAATTTTTGTTTTAACTCTTTGGCGGTCGATATTATTGCAAGCAAAGTTTGATTTTATCGACTATTATTAATAGATCTTTAATTCGTTAATTCGTTAAAACGTTCAGAATATATGGGAGTACACTATGAATGAATATGCAACTCTCAGCAAGATATAACACCGTATTTAATTAAGCCGTTTCCTGCTTCTTGTTTCCTACTTCCTCTTTGTTCCTTGCTTTTTATCGTTTGTTTATTCAACACAGATATAACGTAGCTGCAACGATATACCTTTTGTGCAAACGGCTGAACCTTAGGATGCAAAACCGCTATGAAACGCGCGAGAACATCAAACGTGTCCTCGTGTACTTATTTTCAAGTCAGAATTAAACTTATGTTTCTCGTTAGAAAACCAAGAGAACGGTTCCTCGGGCGATTTCTGCTGCCTCGGCAACGAGTCTATAATTATATTTGCCTCCGTATCTCGCTTTGCGTTTCTCAGAGTTCTGCTGGACGTTTTGGAACGCAGCCTTAGCTGCATACGCAGACGCTTCGAAATAAACGATCGAACAGCACGGAATTCGAATTTCACGCGATCGAACTATGAACTTGAATTTTTAGATGATCGAGCTTGTAAAAGAAAATCGTGTACGTGAAATATGAAACAGGCGATAAAGAAAAGTTTCAAACGGATTGCAATAGCATGGAGTAGTTTGTACGATGAAAGGAAAAATGGAATAAAACGTTTGAAATTCATCTGAAATCAAATTCCTTTGACTAGAATAGAAAATGAAAATTACCATCTGAAACGATACGGCCATGCCAATCTTCTGCTTTGTTTGTTTCGAGAAACGACTGATCGACGTTCGCCCGTACATTTTCATGGCTACGGCCGACTGTCTCTCCATTACCAAAACTCTAATTGGGGTTGAGCCGCAGCCGGTGCGGTGGCGAGATTATACAGCGCGAGGCAAGTGTACACATGGTAATAGGCACCTTTAGATCGTGTTTCTGCGTTGCGACGATAATGGAAGCCAAAGAGACGCTTGTTAGAGCCAAGTTGGAGCATAGTGCGTGGTCCCCGAGTATGTTTGAGCGTGTTCCAACAATCGATTCATTTGCCATGCCCTTAGATTTCCTGCAAACGTGGCTACGGGTCAAGGCTACGGAATATTAACGAAGAAACAAGCGTGCTTTCTCTGCTTTCTTGAAAATTATGAAACACATATAGAGATAAAACGGTATCTGTTGATACTTTCACGATTATCTTCAATTTTTCAAGTAAGTAACCTTAGTCAATAAGATCGATAAACTCGATAAAGGAAAGGAGAAAATTCTGCGATAGTTTGATATAATTTATAACATTAACGGTATCGCGATTACATGACAGTTGCAATATTTAATAGTAAATGCTTATATCGTCGATTCTCAGAGACTTTACGGCAATTTATCAAATAAATTCCCTGACACGAACCGTATCAGAAACAATTTTGCACGTGTCACGTTAACTTCGTTTCTTTCGAACGTCATCAATAATGCAATTTCTTATGCTTTCCTTTCTTATTTCGTTGTATCTAACCTTTGCGAGAAATATAGCCGCTGTAGAGACAGTCACGTAGCGAATTTATTTTTGTATCTCCTTCGGAACAAAATAAATATCGAACGATGTTCCCCCAGAGACTTGCAAAGCTGCAAAGCGCTTTGAATCGAACTTTCGCTCTGATAGACGGTTCACAAGCTTTCTCTATTTTTCTTAGTCAATTGTCAGTTTCGAGAAGACGCTTTATCTTACTACCTGACTCCCAACTTTATTCCCTCGAATTCGCTTGCCTTTTCTCATCTCCTTTCGTGTAAAAGGCGCAATATGTTCGAACGCAAAGTTCATTTAACCGATTGAATGTATACATTTGTATCCGATCTGCCGTTTCGTCTCAAGATTTTCGTTTGCAAGATTCGATATTTCCAGTTTATTGAAATTCTGTTTACGAATCCGTATGATTTTTCGAGGAATTCATTGTTACTTTGTCTGCGGAATATTATTTTCCCAGATATACCGCACTTGTTTATTTACTTGAAATTAAATAAATATTATTTTGTCAGTTAAACATCGCTTCCGCAAATATTCTCAGCAATGCTCGATTCCATGTAAATTTTTTATTACCTCCGAGAAAATTGAATGTCAAAGTTACACGGCTATTTATATAACCACGAAAAAGTAGGAAATTATAAAACGATCTATCAGTTGTCCATTCAGGAATTAAACATTCTTCAGACAAAATTTTATTCTTACATAACCCTTCCATATCAGAGACTAATATCAGAGACAATAAAACGAGCCCTCGTAAGAATTCACCAGCATCAAAAATCACTTAAAAATAAATATCCCTCACCTACGCGTGAATTTCTTTCAAAAATCGCAAAAGAGCCCATCGTAAAGAGAAAAACGGTCAGAAAAACGATAACAGAATAGCAATTGCTCGATGAAAGTAGCCCTCGAATGAGCGCGAGTCGCAGACAAACAAACGTCGATATTAAAAGGTGCCATCGGGAATGTCGCGGTGGTTCGTTGTGCCAAGTGTTTTCGGGGGAAGCGGAATTTTCCATCGCGAAACGGGGGCTGGACACGGGCAATCGTCGACGGAGGGTTGCGTCGTATTCACCTCCACGATTAATCAGGTTCGTGTAGGTGCGTGAATGCACGACCGAGCTCGAATACAACACCTGAGCGAATGCATCTGCTGGTCCAACGAATCTTGTCTCTCTCCCCCTGCCTGTTTTCTAGTCCGTGGGGGGTAATTCGACTCCCGTGAGTTGTTATGGCGGCGTTGCATCGAGTGCAGTTGGGGTGATGCGAACAAGTCAACGCGTCGGACCAAAAACTATGAAAAGAAAGTTCCGAAGAAAAGAAAAACCGATGAAATTTCTGAAGGATGTTTCGTTTTTACGCGTGTGCGTACGGTCGAATGAAACGAGCTGTGTTGTAACGCATGAAACGTCTGGTTTTTAATGATTGGTATTTCGTAAAATATAAGATACGATCGTATTATACATTGTAAATTATGTAATAATTATATGACATCTTATTATCGTTAATTATACAAATAAATTATTATACACGTAAAACATTAAAATCGTGTATATAAGAAAATAGAATGGTAAAGAAATTCTAATGGATGGATCACGTGGAATTTTCTTAAGCTTGCTGTTATTTTAACGTAGCGTTCACGTCGTAAGATTTATATCATGACTTTGTGGAGAGAAAATTGTGAAAATCGTACGAGAGATTACAGGAGGTAGGATGCATCGGTGCATCGATGCGGTTCCGTCTTTAATTAAATTCGCCCAAAGCCGGGGCGGCGTTCGTTAAATCCTTTTAATTAAGCTCGTTTCATCAGCAGGCGCAGGCCGTGCTCGTGGCGAACTGAAAACACACTAACAATCCTGCGATTATATTCATTTTCACCGTAACAATAAATTGCAGAAGTTTCACCCCCCAAACTGAATTATAAATGATACTTTGGTAAACTAAAGTACTATCGGATCAAAGCCATAAATTCATAACCGAAACTATTATGTATACAAGCTATTCTTTAACCTTAATTAAAGTTTCCACGGTTTATTATACGAAATTAGCACAAGAAATTGTATCGTTAATGCTAATCGACATACTGTCTACGAATATAATTATATAAAACTAATCGTGTAATCATACAATTATTTGTAATTAGTCACTTAAGACAAATAACATTTTAATACCTTGATGTTATATCGTAATGTTACGACAAACAACATTACAAAAATATATATAAAAACAAGATGTTGGTAAGATGAAATCGATTGACAACGTGGTGGATCTTAAATCTGCTTTCCCGTAAAGAATTGGAATACTGTCATTGCCCTGTACTCTTCGTACGGAGGAAACACATTCCAAGAAACACATTAGGTAGAATGGAATCTGCTCAGTTGAAATTTGCCCTTTGCGAGTGCAACCCATTTGGCCGCGCGTGTCTTTATCGTATCTCCGGCAGGGGGTGTTCGCAGGACGATTTCCTCGCAGCATTGCGCAGGAAAAAGTATCGCCGTAGTCCTGTGTTCCTGCGGGAACAGGCGGAATCGATAGCCGCACATGCGCGTGTTGGACGCAGAGGGAAGCAAAGGGGAAGGAGGAAGAGAACGAGAGAGAGATAGGAAGTTTCTCCTCTCGTTCGTTCACGTCGTGGAGGGAATCGAGAGGGCGAGGGACGAAGAACCGACCGGCTCCACGTTGAATCCCTCGCGGATCAGCATCCAGTGCCTGCAATACCACGCCAGTACGCGATCACGCCGGTCGTCCGTGTCCACTTCGAACCGTCCACCTCGAATCTCGATCGTAATCCGACCGATCGTTCCAAATCTCTCCGATTTTTTCACAGGATGTTCCTTCGTACTCCTCGAAGCTCTGTGACGATAAAGATTTCTGCGACCTTTTGCGTGTCGCATCAATGATTTACACGTTATCGTTACTTGACATGTTCTTGATTCTCAGTGAAATAGTATCGACGTCGAAACGTAAATATAGATTTTTGTGAATTGAACTATGCAAGCTAATCGGATAGATCTTGCTGGTCGATGCTTATAAATATTAGGACAGGTTCAGTGTCTTACAGATTTTAGATGCATCGTTAACGTTAGAAAGATTTCTTCGAAGACTTGTTCGGGGATCGTAAGCGAAGTCGAGTCAATCGCAGGATGTGACCGATTCCTCTACGGGCTGTCCCATCGCCGGAAATCGCGTACTCTATACGTTCGGCGCGGGAGGAAATTCGAGTGACCGATGATTTCATTAGCCTGGTCACGCGAGAGGAGCTTGGACGTTGTTGTGAAACGGAGGCCCACGACGGCCGACCGTTCCCCGCGATGACTATCGTTAAACGATCGCTCGGCCAGGTTCAAGGACTGTTATTGGCCACGACACCGTGTTATCCTCCCCCTTGTGGCGTAGTCTCTGATTCTTAGTGTCGATCGAGGATCGTGGTGGAACGCAGAAAGTCTAGACGTATAAAACCAACTTCCTCCGAAGTAAACGATTCGTTCTTAATCTACGAACTGGCTTCGTCTAACTTCATTTACGAGATTCCATTCGTTCTACCGGTTTGTGCTGAATGTTTTTCATAGTCACGTGAATTATGCCGGAAATAATTATCAGTTTATTCGTCCATACAAATAATCGTAAACAAAAATTACGAAAGAAAGAAGACACGATATTCTTGAAGAAGATGCTGTAGACGAGAGTTTGTGAGCAGAAGCGAGGCTATCAGGACGCAGGAGCTTTCCAGGCTGCCAAATGGATAGGTTTTTCCGATGGAAAAGCCACAAGGCACAGGAGGACGTGAGTAGTATGCAGCAAAGAAGCAGAGAAATTTACATTTGATTGGATAGATCGCTGAGTTGGCTTCTTATGGTTTGGTATGGCTTGGTCGAAAACGGTCCCATGACATGGGATAAAAGACCGTAGGATAACACGCGAAGAATAAGAGAGGAAACGAGCAAAGAGGGAGTCGTAGAAAGTTTGAAGATGAAATTATGCATGTATTAGGAGACTATGGTTAAGCGGGTTCTCTCAGGTGGAACGGGTTCCTGGAAATTGTAACTCGCCAGCGATTTCCTCTATACTCTCTGTGAACGCGTAGGATTATGCTTTCCGAACCGGTTTCCGCATTTAAAACATCAGGTTACGTGTAATGCGCGATCATCTCGCGGAAAGTTGGCCTGAATGAACGAAACACCGACAGAAGATACGGATTCCTGTTCGTAAAACGTGCAACTTTGTATCCAATAGATCGATTAACTCTTTCGTTGGACTTCGTGTTAAAAGTGCTTATTTAAGAAATATGTAACTTCGAGTCGGTTTGAAACATTCAGTTTATAGGTACAGAAATCAAACCTGTACGATTTGCTCTTCTCAGATTGTATCGGTAATAGAAAGCACGAATAAAATTGTACATGACGATTTCAATATCGCTAAAGCTTCGTTAGACCAATTCGAATATTTTATCGTCAGATTTTCATATCATTACCCTCTCAAACGCCACTAGTACCTTAATATTCTCATAAATATCCCAAACGGGAATAACGCCACGAAATTGGATACAACGACCTTTATATCGTTGCGGTAAATTTCGGGGTTCGAGGAAATGTTGGGAAACATCGTATTGGCACGAGATGCTGTTCCAACAGAGGCAGCCAAAAAGGGAGAAGTTTCTTCGGGGATTCTTCCAGACGGGGACAAATCACGTATTTTTCTCGCGCAACCCAGTGTCTCTGTGTCCTGAGCCAAGAAGAGGATTAAATACACTCATGGTATTTTTTCCCCTTCGTGGCAACGAATCCTAACGTCGTTCGTCAGACTTTCTCCGTAACGTGACTCCTATACCTCCTTATTTCAACCCCTTAATCCGACCTTAAGTCGGCTGAATGCGATAATTTAGAATTCTTCGATCTCCCAGATACGACTTCGACCTCCTACGAACTTTCTTATGTTGTCGGCCAAAGTAAGGATAAAAGATTCTTCCAAAGGGTAGATACCCCATTTCTTCTCTGGTCTTAAGCATCAATAAGGGTGGTTGAAGATGTTTAATATTAAGTTGGCACGTCAGGCGCGTACAGACGACACCTGCATTTCCTCGAGGGTTGTTTCGCTCTCGCACACGGGTGACAGACTTATTTCCGGACAATTTTACGGCTGTCCTCGTGGAACATGTTTCTTACTTAAGCTTGACAGTCGATGCGCCGAAATATTCTACGGTCGTGATGAATGCGGCATCTGCAATATCCGCGATAGCTTCCATCGACTGCGTGCATGTCGATTAATCATACCAGCGAATCGAATGGCTATGGACATTCGTCTTTGCGTTAATGCTCGCCGAGGCAGATGGTAATTAAAAGCGACTGACAGAGTGGTATCTTCATTTTTCGTAAATTAGGCTTGTAATGAGAGATATTAGGATGTAGATTGTTTTTTCCGTCTTACATCTTCGAACATAAAAATTTCTCGTAAGTTTATAAATATTCGCGATCGCTGATCACGCTAATTGAAAGCAAAAACATTTGCTTGCGACGAGAAAAATGATAGATTCGGCGCCAATGCAAGTTTGAAACAGCAATCACAACGCAATAAAGAAAGAAAAGGAATCTGCACGATCCGAAGCAAGTTGCGCGAACCATCGTCGGAAGCGTGTTCTCGAAACTTTTTTAACCGTTCTTTCCAGTCGTTTGCTCGCGTTGTTTGCACGATGTTACAGCTGTTTCTTTGAGAGATCGTTTCAGCGTGAAAAGTTTCTCGCTCGAGTCGAGAGAAACAACCCGCGTGATATCGTTCGTCGGTTGAATCGAGGAAAGTTCGATCCTCGGCTGTTGAGTTTTTATCGCCGAGCGATAAAGCTCGGGCGAAGAAAGGTTCTCAGTGAGAATAAATTGGCGGCAAGCGGCCTTTCTCTCCTTTGGCTTTTTCGTCGGGAAAAAGCACGAGTCCTCGAGAGGGTAGTGTTGTAAAAGGCCAAGAAAGCGTAGTCGACTCGAGTCGAGAGTAAACTCGTACTTTGCGCGGGTAAACCGACACTCGGCCGAGTGCGAGCTTTCTGCTCTTTTCAACTCGCGTTCCGTCGCCCGAAAGAGACCCCGTGGCCATGAAAAATGTAAGGTCGCGCGCACCCCGTGCCGCGTACAAATTATTTCATCATCGGCGGAGAACGTCTCGAGGGGATATTTCGTGGCCTCTAGAGAACGCTTCCTGCGTCTTCCGTTTGTCGTTTATAGGCTTTCGCCTCGTAAACCTGTTCGTTTCGGCTAGAGACATTTTCATTATTTGCAACTACGAAAGATAGATTTGTTTAACGTTGATCGCGGTGGTGTTAAGGTCGAGATGCTCGACATTTTTTTTTTTTTGCCTAAAAAGAAAAAGTAGGAATTGAAATGGATCGTCGATGTTCTTTAACCTGTTAAGCGTTGTACACGTTGTTTCATTTCTCTCGAAACAAGATACTAAACCATCTCGTCTACGAATAAACCGATAATCCAGAAAGGAACACGATACTTCAAAACCAGCATAAATTAGGCGAACAAGTATCACCGCAAACGTTATCGTTTGAAATATACGGTATCATTCTGGTTGTGATAGTTCAGAAACTTGATTCCTTGGTTGTTTCGAGGACGTTAACCGGTGGATAAGATCCCAATCGAGCGATTTCCTTGCTCTCCCGTTGTTTCACTCCCACGCGCGCTCACCTCATCGCTCGCTGATCGATTAACTTCTCAGCGAGGGAATCGACGTAGGAATCCTGGGAGAAATTCGTTCTTCTCTATCGCAGCATGGTATCTGACCCCGTGAACGTCAATAACACGGCTAAATATCCGTGACAATGCTCCACGCGAGATACGACCAACGTAACCGTCCACGAGTTTCGCGTTACAGGAAGAGTCGACTTATCCGGTCGAATCTAATTGTTGTGCCTGATGGCCGAATGGTGGTTACCGGGTCGTTCACCACGTTTACACCCACATTGCGTTTACCAGCTCGACGGGAGAAGCCATCGCTGTAACACGCGTCCCTCTATATTCTCGAGAACGTAAGCCCTAGCGATTTATTGGGTTTGATGCACCTCGCTGAACTCGAAAACGAACAGTTCTCTCTTTTAACGGTTAGTTTGTGTGTCTCGTATTTTCTCTATGATAAACATTTTTTGGTGTTCGATATAGCTTCTTCGATTAATCGCCGTTGGAAATAATTCCCTGGCATTCATGCAAAGAACGATGTAAAAGCGTACGAAACGGAAAGCTCGTAATTCGCTAATGACACGTAGGATGAAAGATGTAATTTGATTTGCAAGCAGATTCGAAAGATCTCTCGCCAATTACGATCCACTTGGTAAAGTGTCATCAAGCATTCTAAGCAATGCCACGCCAGTTTCACCCTGTCGTTTACAAGTCACCCCGTGTTTCCAGTCGCTTCAGCTATTCAGCCATCGAAGAATCGCCGATACAGCGTCCCATGAGATCCTATGTGCCCTCCGGTCACACAGCTAGAGAGAGCCAGGTCGTGGAGAGAGGAGAGGGATGGAGAGAGGCGATCTATCAGGCGTAGCGAAACGTGTACACGAGGTACACACGACGAGCCCAGTTTTCTCCTATCCGCTGGAACGTTTTACGTTCCTGTGTTTGTGTGTATGTGTTCACGTTGTGTATGTGTACGTGGCGAAGCCGAAGGCATTGTGTGTTCACCGTGTGGAGCTGTTGCTTGATTAACCGCCGTAGAACGCCGCATGTACATACACGGCCGAGCGGGCAACTCGGTTCTCGCATTATTTACGGTTAATGGTTCAAAACGCGGAAGTCCGCTGGCTGTGCGCCACCGCGAGAGAAGCGCTGGCTGGACCTCTTCCTCGGAAAACGCCACTTTTTCAAAATCTTCTCCCAGTCGCGATGTTGTAGATCGCATGGAAATTGTCCAGAATTGCTAAGATGTTCCTTATTACCGAACAATGGAATATTCTGCGCTCTAAGTGGCAGAATATCAATTATTCGCAATCCAATTGTTATTTCCATTATAGAAACTGCAAACCACCATACAATTTTCAAATAGAATGGCATTCCAAAGTAAATTTCTGGTTGCTCGACGTCGACGGCCGCTGGAAACGGAAGCACAAACTTCTCCTGCGCAAACATCCCTTTAAGAGGCAAGTTTCGCCACCTTCGGGCTACGATACACAGAAACAGCACCGTCTCGTCGTTATCATTGCATGCACGCGTCTGCAAAACAATCGAATATCTGGAAGTCTTCCAGTTCTCCCTTTTCCACCCTTCTCGGCAACTTCGACAGTACTTCGCTGCTAACAATTCCTATTTCGCCCCAAAGCGTCGAATTAGACCTACGGAAACGTCCTCGGAGCGCGCGTTGAGATTTCGCCGCGTTCACCGATCTCTCGAAATTGATCGCGAAACAATGTGAGATTATCCGTAGGAAATTGGGTGAGCGACTCCGCGGTTTCACGTAAATCGTATTCCCAGCCGAGTTAGGAACGTAAAAGGATCTCGAGCGGATTATCGATCGATCGTGTTGCAGCAAGAAGCGTCGGTAGACCGCGAGGAACTACGGATTCAGCTCGCGTTTGCGCCTCTATTTCTGTTACAGAGGACTCATCGTGTTGTTTCCTTTGTCGGACGTGCTTGCGTTATCGACACCATTTCTAGGGTGGTAAATGATTTATTTCTGTATGTTCAGCCAACGGCTGTGACTTGGACATAGCTGGAAAAGAACTTTCCACGCTCTTTTTGTGAAATTAATTACGCTTGGGAAAGTTTGGTGGGGAATTTTTCGATGATGTCTCTTTAATTAGAATTGCTGGCGTTTTACTGTTTCAACGATACCTATACTTCTAATGTATCATGTCGTTTGATCGATCGATTGTACAACCTGTATACCGTTGTTTAACGTTAATATCTCGTACATTACATATATTACGAAATATCGAATACAAAGTATTTTTTCTCAAACCAGAAAGTCTTTAAAACTTCTTTATTCAACAGTGCCTATAAATAACAACACTAAAATAAATAAATAACTAATGTTAGAATAAATTGCTGTTGCAGGGTCTGGACAATGTGAGCTCAGCGACCCTCAGGCCTTTCAACTCGGACATCAACACGCCGAGAATCGATAGCTATAGGTTCTCCATGGCAAATCTGGAAGGTGAGCTATCTTTTTTGTATCCAAAATTCTCAATAGACATCGATCGTTCCGTCTCCATGTAATTTCCGCGGCTGTGACATTGCGCCGCTCTAAAAAACGTTTCCTTCGGGACAAAAAATCCGACTTCCTGCTTTGTTCAATACCGTGAACGTCCGTCCATGTTCATACACGACCTGTGTCTCGTATCTAGGACAGTTTTTCTAACGTTCTACCCTCCTCTATTTCGTGCTTCGTGAATAAACGGACGGGACATCGCGCACAAAAGAGACGTTTCATCCCGCGAGATTGTGGCGTAGCTTTTTTTTTACCCTCGGAAACATGCTCGTGGAACCCAAAGAAAACGACGATGTTTTCGTTGATCTTACTCTCTGATTAAATCGGCTGTTGGTGGCGTGCAAATGTCCCTCCACTAATGTTCGTGAAACCGAGTCGACGGCAAATGAGTTTTTCTGTGGACAAAGAGGGGACGCATCGGTAAAGAGCAATTTCCGGTGTTTTATTGCACCTTGTGCTGCGATTTCGTGGCGGTGCGGCGATGCGACGAAGAATCTGATCGGACACGATGATCTTATCGTCGATAAAAGCGTTTCGAGATCGTAAATTACGTGGTTATTGGAAAACTTGAACGTTAAATGACCGTTTAGGTTAGAGGATTTAATAATTTGCTAGGAACGATGAGCAAGACGTCGTTTAATGTTATCGAAAGTTTTTGACTGTTGGTTACTTTGAAAGTAAAAATGGTGAAATTAGTTTCAGTCCTGGGAACGAAGTTTTTGACTAAAGAAATCGTATTGAAGTTACACATAGTTGTTTAATCGTAATAATGTATCGTAAAAATTACTATATTTTTAACTCTATATATATACTTTTTTTCTTTTTACACATTACGAGCCTTCCGTGCATTTTTATGTCTTTACATTTCCCATAAACGAATAAAAATGCGCAATCCATTGATTACTAATTCCTTTCACTCGACTCTTCTTACTATTCCTCTCGACAGAGTCGTAAAAACGTAGGAGGAATTGAAAAGCGAAGAAATATTCCTATTTCCCCAGTGTGTTTCTTCGAGTGCCACAAACGTCTAGTAAGCAGGCTGAAGCGTAGAAAATTCGACGCTGGTCGAACGTGATGCCTGGTTCGGTGGTGGCTCGAATCGCCGGTCACGTCGTCTCCTGCGGCGATTCTGCGGCAACGGCAGCTGCAACTGCAACGGCATCGAGCCTCGCACCTACACCACGCGCGCTTTATCTTAAATCTTTTGAACTAGCTCCAACCTCTCCGTCGCGCCACGAGAAAAATCCCTGCCTCGTCGTATCAGCGAATTTATGCTCGATAGTGCCGCATAGCAGCCTCTAACCGCACGGTGTACGCGCCCGATAGTCTGAAAAATCCTGTACCATGCTTGTACCTCAGCTTCGCACCCTCTTCCTCGCCTCTGGCTTTGAAAAACTCTGCCCTCTTTTCGGTCGTTCCATTAATTTGCTTCCTTTTGGTTGTTAAATTTAACTTTATTGCTTGGTGGTTCTGTTTTGTTACGGGTATCTCCGATTTTTCATTTTTTGAAGATACTGTTCAGGATAAATAAGAATTATTTCATATTTTATTTGAACTTGAGGTACGTGATTGATTTTAAAGAGCAATATTATTCAAGGTTTTAGTGCGTTTTTCTATCTTCAACGTTCTTTAGTTACAATTTTGTATACTCTCTCGTTCAAAACTACCTATAATACCTCGTTAAAAATCGTTTTACATTACCCAAGTACTTGTTTGAAAAGCGTAATAACGATAGTACTTCACGGAAGTACGATAATTCGCGTTAAAACCTTTAATCATAGAAAAGAGGTGAGAGCGACACGAAGAGGATGAGTACTGCAAAAGTTGAAATACGCGCGTTAAAAATACGTTAAAAATGTACGCGTTGAAAGACGAAGCAATTTATAAAGTGACAGTAGAATCTGCTCCTGGGAATTGATACGAGCGTGTGTGTTTTAATTAATGTGCACTCGGATTGAAATCGGAATTACCACGGCAGTTTCATTACCGCGATGCAATAATCTCCACTTTTAATCCGTTCTTTCTATCTTTTACGTTTTCCGAGCTTTCGCTTTCCTTCGGTCTTTTTACTCTTCGCTTTTTAATTATTCCTTGAACTTTCATTCGCACCTCACTCAAAGGGCAAGACACGGTTCTATGGCGATCGTGAAACGTTCTCAAACCAATTTGATAAACGTCGTTGAAATCACGTTTAAACGAATAAAATTATAGCAATTTCATTAATTTATCTCGTTAATGTAAAATGCCGATTAAAACGTCGTTGTTGTATCTGAAACTGTTTACGTGTACATAAATTTTAATTACCAATTAACACCGTCGAAACGTATAATTACGCGTGACTAAGTTTTATTCGACATGTAAATTATTCAACGTTTCGCTGGATCGTGTTCGAATTAATTTATGTTCAAATTTATTCGATCTACTCTTGAACTATTTCGCTGTATCTTACATGCGTAATTTGAAAACACGCTTCATTCGTGGTTGAACTTTGGTTACCCGCAGCTATGCTCTTTATTAAGGATCCTTGCTTCTTCCCTCGCAAAGTAAACGCGCAGTGAAAAGAACCGACACAAAAGAGGCTCGAAAGAAGCCAAACGTGTGCTCAAAGGACTAATGACTGTTGCGTTCGGCTCGAGACAGGACAGTAGGGGGTAAAATTGGTAACTTGACGAAACTCAAGGAAGGCAAGTCATGAAAAATTAATCCCTATTTTTTATTCATTCAAACTTCCTTCTACTTCGCAGCAGGGACATACCACTATGGCTTGTATTTTATCGTTTACCTCTTTTCTATTTATATTTATGAGTGAAGTAAATCGATTTTTTAAACTTTAATTTTGTTGGTACGAGTAAGAAGTAATTTTACGATCGTCTCATTCTCGTTTCTACGACTAAATTTGGTACCTTGGCCCCGCTTCTTTCGTAAACACGTAAATTTGCATAAACATCGGCGGTTTAATCACGATCGAAGAAAAGTATGAAACGCAAACGTGTAGCAGGAAAATTGCACGCTCAGTTGTTCGTTGCGATCCGGTATCTTCGCAGAGGATTGTCGTGGCATCTCTAGAGGGGCAGGCTACGATCGAGTTGTAAAAATCCCGAACAGCTCGGGACTTGCATTCAATTACAGCGACGTAGCCTCGCAGAAATTTAATCAATCATCTCGCGACGCATTAAAATAGCCCAAGCGCATACTACGCTGGCGTCGTTTCATATCTTCCGTCCGTTTTCCTCCCCGGACATTCTGCATACGTCTACAACGAAATTCTAAGTTAATGATGTTAAGTTTGCAACGGTTGTACTGCGACGAAACCCGTGCAATTTGCATCGTTTCGGAATATTCGTCGTAGCCCTATCGCTTCGAAGAGTCGATAAATGTTGTGGTACCGAATTTAATCTCGTTGATGGACGCTTAAAGAGCTTTCAGTCGAGAGGTAGAAGTTTCGATGGCAAAGAAATCGGAAGCTTTTAAAGTAATCTAAATTTTGCAAATTTAATAAAAAAGTTAGATGAAACGTTCTATGTCATGATCGTGGCAGTGCATCGATTTAATAATTTAAAATATTGTATTTCATACGTATGAGATATTTGAATAGTTGGAGAAGTAGCACAAAACATTTGCGAAGCGAGTTAATTAATTTCAAGAAGACAACCGTCATAATTTAAATTGAAGATAATCGTGCTCGTCACGTGATCGCGTATCGCACTTATGCACGCGTTTCTTATCTCTGTATTACCCGATATACTTCAACGGATGGTTTTACGATATCGCGGCGATCATAAAATCTCTTTATCAACGCGCTTTTACGGAGCTCTCACGGAACGACCATCGGCACTTTCGATCGTCGCGATCTCTGCTCGCTTATCATCTCGTAAAAGCATTCTCATCGAATAGAAAATAAAACCTTGCAGGGAATTTCGTTTTCCTTTGAGTCATCAGGTATTTTATCTGTAGCGCGAGGGTAATGTGATGCTCGTGCGAGATTTGGTAGGTGCGATAAATACAACAGTCTGTTATGTTTCAAAGATGAAATGACTTTTGGACAATTTAACTGGCTGAAAAATAAATGGATGTATCGTAAGATCTCCCAAATTTGATAGTAATTAACATAAAGACGTGTTTCAATTTTTAAAACCTTCCAAGTGTATAATAAAATTTTGTCTTTATTTATCGGAATTTAAAAAGTTCAGCAGAAACTGTACTATAACGGAGCTGCCAAAATATTGACACTAAACTTCTCTGCAATGTGCAAATATCGCAAAAACGTCCGAGTAAAATTCATTTCTGCGCTTTGTATTTTTCTCGGATAAGTTTTATTTGAAGAACAGAGGAGAACGGACGCATATGAGCTAATATTGATGCAAATTTTAAATAGTCTAGCCGAGCGCATTCGCTGAAGAGCAACGAACGATAATAAAACAGATAAAATTCATTTTCTATAAAGCACGCGAAACCAAGCGAAAAGGTTTAATGCAACCAGTCAGGTATCCTTCTTTGTGCCGATCTACCTAATAATTTTGTTGTCCACTATATTAGATACAATATGTTTGCGCGTTTCCTCTTATCGTACGTAGCTAGGAACAAGCGTAACTAATACCGGAAACAATTAAGTTTTTAATGACTTCTCTATGTTACGCGCGATAAAAACGATCAATCGATGCTGAAAAATTCAATGTATGTTCGAACGATGCGGTAAAAGCGTTGGTTGAACACATTTGGTAATATTTCAGACTTTTACAGGCTTTAGGTGAATAAAATTTATACTGTATTTGGAAGCGAAATGTATTTTCAATAGAGTTTTCGTGACTCTTTTACGATTGAAATTCTAAATTAAAAATTAAATCGTTAGTTGAATTTTAAAGCATTTTGGTAAAATTTCACGACGTATATTTTACGGCATTATGGAACAACATGTGTAAATATTGGACCTTCGACATTTTTTTATTTTAACGTGAAATTAATGGATAATATAATTTCCAAATTTTGTTTTCATATTATTTATTTTACTCTTATTAGTATTTCTTTATTATTCTTCTAGGTAAATAGAACATAACGCCTTCGGCACTTCGTGAAATAATTTTCATCAGATTACAAACAATACGTATAAAATGATAAAATAGATTAGTCGACGTTTATTTGTTTGGAGCTACGGAAATGAATGAAATGTTGCGACCTCGGAGAAAGACTCGAGAATACGGATTTTTACGCCATTCAAAATATCTCCATTGCGCGTTCTAAAGGAAATCCCTGCTCTCCTAGCTCGTTAATTTATTCTCTTTGACAAATTGTTTCTTCTTAGCCGAGAACGAGTATCCTGTGGGAAAGGTTGCGGCAGAAATTGCCAGAGGCCGCGAGGCTGAACCGGTCGTATTAGGTTCCAGCCTCTTCTGACGAATAATGTCGCGAGTTTATTTCACTGTCACCCCCCGTGCCGCGGCATAATTCACCCCGCGGATTTTATTACGATTCCGAGACACGGTTTTCTTACCTTCGCGAGGGTGAATTTATTCTTTGAACCCCAGGAAGAGGAGGGTTGGGGCCGTGGCACGCGATCAACGTCGTGTGCGTGAAATTGAGAAATGAAAAAGGAACGTCGGCGAATGTTTCTGAGCGTATTAATTGTAAAGAAACTAAATTCAGAGAAATAATGTGTGTCACGTGTTATTAGAAGACTGTACGGAATTTCAAAAAAAAAAAAAAAAAAAAAAGAAAGGAAGATAATTATACCTCGCTATTTTTCTAGCGTTATTAAAATCTATTTACCAAAGTAATTACGGTAAATATCACGGTGATGGCGATGCATTAATCGTGACGCGCGTCCTCGTGATCCGAGGGTTACTCGATCGCCAGGAAGATAACACTCGTACGGTATCGTCGGTGAAAAAAATTACATGCCGCCCAAACGTGCGAGAGAAACTCGCCTGAGAGAAAAATTATTACTGCAGATTAGTCCAGCCTGCCTTCTTACGACAGACCTAAAGTGACTGTCATTATATTTCACGGCAATGCTGCAGCCTGATTAACGAGTGCTCGTGCGCTCGAGCCACCGCAGCTGTTTTATCGCACGACACAGCCTTAAGGTTCTTACTCTGTCGCGTTTAACCTAATTACATACTTTCCTCGGGAGGTACGATCTTCGTGCTAGCGCGACGATCTGTTTAATTGTAGGAAAAAATTCATCGTTTCCCGTTAGACCATTCGTCGTCGCATACTCCGTGTCCACGCTCACAGCTTGTCTAGTGTGAAATTATACATAATTTTCCCCTGGTAATTTTTGCATTGTGATATAAATTCGTATATAATTAAAACAGTATGATATACGACGGGAAATAAAATGTATATCTATCATCGTATTTTGGTTTCTATTAAAGTTAACGTTAAATATCTACCTACATGTTTTTCGTTATTGCAAAAAAAGAAAAAAGAACACGTTAACGTTAAAAAATCCCATTTACTGTTAACACCGGTTGTTTAAGGTTTCTTTAAAATTGCAAAGGAACATTTTAACGACTCCTCGAGTTACATACCAGACACGCAGCCTCAATTTATTTATCCTTGCTAGAAGTCACGGTTAGCTTCACGATCGTCAAGTCAAGTTTCCCGACGTCTTCAAACGTCGTTCGTGCACGCTCTTTCGTGCGTGCACACGCAACACCAAAGGTTGCACTTGTGTGTACAGTGCATAAGCCGGACTTAACAAAACGTGGGGCCGTTCGTGACACAGGGCGGGGCTCATTAGTTAATTAAACAAACGTGTGGGTCACGTGTGGACGATCGAAGGTTACAGGCCCCTTTTGTTAATTTTCTGCCTTTGCTCGCTTGCACGCTTACACGCGGTTCATTTTTGGCAATGATTTCTAGCGCGAACGTATGCGTAAGCGTTTTCCGTGAAATTTGCTCGATGCTTCTTCTTTAAATAATAATTCGCGCGAAGAACTATTCCGAGAAGGTTAAGAACGAAAAATATAAAGAATCGTGGCAACGTGATTGATTTGGATGTGAAGTTATTTAGTACTCGTACATGGTATAAGGATATTTTAATGATATTTTTTAAAAAATGTTTTAAGAGCATTACGATGCAAATATCGAAAGGGAGTAATAAAAAAAAGTTCGTGTTAAAAAAGGAGATTCTTTTGGAAAGACGGATTCTTGAAGCACAAGTTATTTTATAGAGAGAGATTTACTACAATACTTTCACTATCGGAAGTTAAAATACTTACGACAGAACACAAGAGTCAATTGGAATATTCATTTCCTCATAGTGTTGCGTTAAATTTTACAACGATAAAGCGAAATTTATGTTTGAGTCGTATGATTCGCTCTTGGAAAAAGCCTCTTCGTCTCTAGAAACGCAATTATCATTCTTCTCTTGGCGCAACTCATTGTCGGTTTTCGCGGTGACGGAGCAATCATCGTCGATGACACCACGAATCAATCCATAGGCTGCGAATTGTCGCGATAATTGCAACACGAGGCGTATACGCGAACGGCTCCGCTTTCATCGCGACGGTCGTTCGCCTCGTGCGACGTATCGGCTGCCAATTAAGCCCGATAGGAAATTGTTGTTGGAGTTTTGCAAAAAATATCGCCGTGTCAGCGTGTACTTTGTCACGCGTGACCGCCATGCGAAGCGCTTCTATTCGTTTACACGCGACAATAATTCCGACGGCTTCGTTTTCCTTTGTCATTTCTCTGTCATTTCTCATCAAACGCGTAGCGATAATAAAATTGAAAGTAAATAGAAACATTCGTTATGCTAGGAAAACGATTGGTTAAAGTAGCTAGAGTTTAACGCTGTTTTCTGCCGAGATTTGCAATTTTTGTCTGGTTAAGTACAGTTACTTTTTTTTTTTTTTATAAGATAGAGATTTTCAATAATCTACGATAACCTGCACTTTTGTACGTTCTATTGGAATAGTCGGCAAAGATTTGACGGTAAAAAATATCCACAATTTTCCTAGCTCGTAGGGAAATCGTAAAAGAAAACCCACGTCGGTTCGCTTCAAGCGAACTTGGCTAACAGCGCGACGAAATCACCCGATAGCATTATCAAAACGTTAATTACTTGCGAGCCGTGGCTCGTTGCTGCTGCTATCTATACAGAACGATCGACCTGTCCGAATTATCGCGTGGTTCGTCTGCGTTCCGTGCGCGGTTTCAATGGTAATAAGCTCGACGTTCGAAGAGCGAACGCCGTGCTATAGAAAAGCGATGAAATAGATGCGAAATAAATGACCGGTGCAAATTTCCCTCGATAGAAAGCTGGATGAACGTTGAAGCGTGACGATGTGAAATAATTAATCAACGAGAAAGAAGAAAAAAAGAAAAGAAGAGAGAAAAAGTGTCCCTTTGTTCGATTTTCAAACGTCGAATTCGTCGCCTGAAGCACGCTCGACTCGGGCGCTCGATTATTCGCCCGGTATTGTTCGATTTGCGTCGCTCGAATCTCGATGAAAATACGTTTTAACGCATTTCGAGCGTTAAACGCACTCTCGGCCTCTTTCCGAGCGGTTTGCGCTTATAAATATCGCGAATTATTGAAATACACGAGAATCGACGATTGTTGCGAAGTTCGAGTTATAGTCGATCGCCGAACGATTGAAATTCTTTTATGTACGTATGTGTATGTGTTACGTAAAACATTCTGAAATTTCATTAGCAACTGTAATGAGACACGACTGTCACGATCGTATTGGTGCAATTAACACACGTAACATCGACGTGAAACTTCCAAATTGATAAAAAATTGTACACCTTGTCATAAAAATACGCAACACAGACGGAGTCGCAAAAAGCTTCGTAATTTTATCGCAATTCGTCACATATCGAATTTTTTCGCTCGATCTGCCAGTTGCAAGCGAATTAATCGTTCCCGAACCATGATGAGATAACACGGGAATACCGGTTTTCTCCGTACAATTGGTTAAATATGACGCAGCTGCGACGTCAGATTCAGCGTCAATAAAAAGGTACGGCAAAGGTTATCCACGTTCTCGTTAACACCCGTCGAATAGCGCTTAGGAATCGCAGTTCCATTTTCTTCCATCTATTTCTTTCTTTCGCCTCCCTCAGAAAGGTCAGTTGGAGCCCCATAGGTCGAAACGATCTGTCATATTTGCCGTCTTAGCTAATTAATTTGTTAATTATCAACGTTTAATCGTTGATGCGTGCTCTCTCTCTCTCTCTCTCTCTCTCTCTCTAACACTTTAGAAAAGATATTGCGTAGACGTAATAAAGAATAAAGAAGAAACAATATTTTTTAAGTAGGAAAACTTTTTGTTCGTTTGTACAAACCTCCTCGATGTCACTTGGTTCAGTATAATTCCTAATTAACGATGTACTGTATGTGAAAATTACAATTGAAACGATTCGAATTCCTTTTCATTGATGGAACACTGATTCACTTGATTTTCTTGAAATCGAAGCTATTAACGAAACGAAGTTCAAACAGATGAATCGCGCCAGCTTGAACTACTTAGATGCGAACGCAAAACTGAACGGCGGCGTATTCAGATAAGCGTAACAGATTTATAGAAAGTATTGCGGTATCGTTCGATAAAATTAACGAGTCTCTCGCGGGTGGATCAAGGGGTCAGACACTGATTGTTAGCCGACGCCACTATGGAAAATGCGATTTTCGTCGATGAAAGATAGTCACAAAGAAAGTTGCGAGGAAATATTAGTCGTCAGAGGAGACGTGCAAGTCGAATGATTTATGCGGTTCGATTAATCTGGGTTACGCGTTTATCGTTCGCTTTGCGTATTCGCATAATCGACAGGGGTGAACGAACCTCAGGCTCGATCGCAATCGTATTGCTCGTCCGTACGTTGTCGAGGAAAGAACGAAAAGTGCTGAAAGAACTAGGTTGGTCAAAGTATGATAAGAGTATCGATGAATTTACCGTGATAACTCGACTGTCGATATTTATGCAATTTTATATTTTTATGAACTCGACTGAAGAAATGGAACCCAAGTATACACTAAATATCACAATAAATATTTTATTTTCAATATTTTCTATCTTTACGCATATCATGCGCTTTCTGTAGATTCGTTTAACTCTTCGATATTCAAAAAATCCGTGTATCTCTAACTAATAGAATTATTCTAAGAATTTGCGATCCGGGAGAATTTAATTGTTCGATATCGGTTTGCGAGCAGCTCTATAAAGTAGTAAGTGTTCGAGTAAATAATAGCAAGATACCAGAATCAACAATGACTATGATTTTGTTACTGGGACGAGAAAGTCGGCATTGTTTAATATTTTCGTAGTGATTGAAATATATTTGCAGAATTTTTAATTACACGTATTCCCTAAACATTTAAATCGTTAAATTCGTAACTTATTCGAAGTATATCAGATTTACAAATTAATTGAAAATATAATACGTCTGTACGAAACGTCTCGCACGGTAGCTAGGCAGTTTCGTCGAAGAAAACCACGCGGAACAGACGAATGTTACGTAAAGCGCATAGAAAATGTCGATACCGCTGTTCGAGGCTCGTTCGAACGAGAAAGGGAAGAAGAAGCTCTGACACGGTCGCAAGACGGCGATAACAGTATCGAACCGCATTAATCACCGTCCACCCTTTGTTTCCTCCGTTGTTCCCGACGCGTTTGACACGCTCGAACTCGGTCCTGGCGACACGAATTACAACGCGAATTAGTTGTAAATCCAACGGACAAACGATCCACGCGACCGTTGCGTTGGATGGCGTCGATTGTAATTTATCAAATCGCCTGTTGGCGCCCACACTTCAATCAATACGAATCTTCTGCCCGGTCCGTGAACTCTCTCGTTCTCCGTGTCGGCTGTGTCTGCTTCTACATACGCGGCAACGAACGAAGCTCATCCATGCACACCGCCTGAAGAGCGCAATTTAATCGGCTTGAACGACGTTTCCCTATTTCCGAGTAATTCTCATCGTATAATCGTCTGATCATTGCGTTGAGAAAACTGGAACGATTAGATCCGACGATTCTCGAAGATCGACGGACGCCGATTATCGATAATATTGGTTGTGATATTAAAATAATATCGAAAGGCGAATGAACTTGTTATACAACCTAATAGTACTGTCAGCGAAACTCTTGTTTGGTATAGAAACTTGTCGAGGCGTATTCTTGCGTTTGAGGGAATTTGTCGGTTGCTGGAGAAGCGGCAGGGCGTGGGTGGAGTTTAAAGTAATTAGGAAATTGAGTTTCCGCGTGCTTATAGAGCATGGGTGCGAATATTAAAGGAACAGAAGTACTTAATGCAGAAATTTTTTGTTAATTAGGAAAGCAGAAGTAGGCATTCCGGTTATGGCACCAAAGGGTGTTTGTTTCGAGGTAGGTTTGACTTTTAAAACACTTTCCATTGGAGAAGGAAGTTGAGAATTTATAAATGCAGTACGTTTGCTTGTAATTTTCGAAGGAAATATACGGGTATGTTCACTTCCTCCTTTAAACATAAATACAGTGAAAATATCGATTTTATTCGATCAGATCGCAATCGAGATTACAACTATAAATTGATCCGCTTAATAAAGTGGTTATCGTACAACAGCTTTCACGGGCTGTTACATTTTATGCCGTGCTATAAAACGTATTAGCACTTTCACGTTCGCTGATTCTTAGTTACATTTGATCAACGAATACAATACGAATCACGACTCATTGAAACGCAGAGAATATTAAATCAAAAGACTGTAATCCTTAAACGAAAGATTGACATCGTTTAAGTAACGATCCGAAGAACCAGATTCGGCACGGCGATATTAAATTCGATTCGAAAGAATCGGAACGTGCGACCATTTTTAATTCTTAATCTCTGTTTCAAAATTCGCTAATTCATCATTTATACCACGCTCCTCCTCTTTTCTCTTTCCTCCTTGGTGCTTTCGTTCAAGCCAATGATCGCGTGAAATAATTTTTAACGCTAATAGGCGGCCTAATGGACGTTTGCGTAATTCTCTGTGCACGTCCAACCCTCTTTACCGCGGCGGAGACATACCACGTACGAGCTGCGGGGCTACACCTACACGCAAGCGTGGAGCGCGTCCGCGCGGAAAACTCTCGAGGCAAGAGGCAAGTGTGTTCACCTTAAGGCCTTTAGTCGAGCGCCGTCGCACGCGCCGTAAACATCATGCGTTTGTGTCGCGAACCTCGCGCTCTGTTGCCCCTTCCGTACCTCGATTATCTCGCGTAATCCTCTCGGTATCGATCGTTGATACACTTGGACGCGAAGCTTCGTCGATTTCTAATCTTCGCGTTTAATCCCACCCGATAATAAATCACGTTTTTACCTAGTTAATCGAATTAACAGCGCGTTCTGTCGTTCGACAAAAGTTTTCTTTCGCGAGTTTATATCGAGTACTTGATAAATCGATCGATTTGTGAACCATAAGATACTACAAAGATCGCTGGCTGTTTATAAACAACGATCAGTAACCTGGAGTGTTGACAACATTACGACCCTGTACATACGTAGTACGAGAAATTTGTTGCTTGTTTTGCGCCATGGATTTCATGGATCTTAGCTGCTGATCGACTTTGACAAGAGGATATCGTTCCTTGTCGATGAAAACATGCTCGCGAATTTCGGAAGCAACGAGAGTATACTGGGTTATCTGGCCAGCAAAGGTACGTTGGCTCACGTTGCGTCCAATCAAGGATCTTTAGATTAGAGACGATCGCAGACGAAGGCTGAAATTACACACTTGGCTTTGTCCGCGTGATAATACGCGAGAAAGCAGATAGAAAGTAGGTTTGCCGGTGCTTCAGGGACGAATTCTATTTGAATTTCGAGATCGCTTTCATTGTGATAAGGATACACTTTTCGATGTTTGTTTCAGGCCATTTTGTCGATCGCTTTCAACGAGTCGCTGGCCTTAGTAGCTGGGTCTTTCCTCGAGATAGATATCGCGATATTTTGTAGAATTCTTATGCATGCCGATTGTTACGATCGTTTCATTTGTTTCAGCTTTGAAACGAAAGATCCTAATCACGATCAAAAAGACATGTTCCTCAAGATATTGTAATCTATGTTTCAAGCGTATCGATCCAATCGCTTTACAAATGTTTAACGTGTTATTTAACTCGAGCGAAGTAAGTAAATTTGTTCATTTGCAAAGGAAGGTAAACGCAGTTCTCTACCATAAACGAAAACCAGCAAGAATCGTCTGTTATTCAGGTGCACAGAAAGTGTGCACAGACTGTAAAGTCAGCTCGGTGCGTTCACACGTTGAATGGATGACGCGTTTCGCCCCCGGACTCCCTAAAAATTTTATAGTTTCCTCGTCCCTGTACGAGGAGAGAGGCTATGAGAGATACGTGATACGTGTCGTATCGTCGAGGAGGATCGCGCGCGAACGTGGTTGGGCATTAACGCGACTCGAAAACTCCACCGACTCACGTGCATCACCTCTGTGTCGACCGTGGATCCTTCTGGGAATACAAATTGGACGTTTCTCGTGTTCCATCGGACGCCATGAAACGGTGGTAGACGCGTGACTAACGGTAATCCATGGCATATTCGCGAGTTACGAGGCTCGCTCGTTTTCCCGGGTTATTTCATCGTTTGTAAACGTGGAAAGTGCTATCGCGAATCGTGCGCGCTCGTCACGGTTTCGTTTTCGTTCGAAACATGCCGTTGAATCGAGTTTGGTCGTGTTTCGGTCACCATTAGCCTTTGAATAGGTTAGCCTCTTTGTTATAGATTTTAGATTTAACGTTTCATCGTATGTGAATGAATCGATGATTCTATACAATTCTGTAATAAAAGAAAAGAATTTGTCTATTAGTTGTTTTTAGGTACTGTTTACAAATTGTTTGCAAGGTAAAATTGCAATCACGAATAGTAAATACCGTCTGTTCTTTTTGCGCATAGTATTCATAAAGATCAATAATCATCGAAAGGAAAATTATGCACCCCCGTTTTGCTGATGGCTTCCAGGCACGCAATTTGATATATCATCGACTAAGATTTCGTATATTTAGCTTCACGAGTCTAAACTTACCAGTAACTTGACGATCAATGTGGTCTAACGTTTCTAAAAATATTTGCTTAATTCCATCAATTTAATATTTCGTTACTGTACGCTCTGATCGAAGATTGAAGCAGATTTATTTTACACTTATGTGGGTTATTTATTCGTTTAAAAGCGTTGCATTAAAATCATTGTACTCGTCTGTATAAAAAAAATTTAATTGGTTCCATCGTAGAAATTTAGAACTTAATCCTCAAGGTTTATGAAACCTGTTCGAAGAGATCGTAGTAGCGTTCCAGTCTTTCGTCATTTTTATTTGTAATATTTCTTTTTTCAGTTATATCTTATTTGAATAATTTCAAACTATATTAATATTCGATACACGTGCGTCCTCGATGACCATGAAACACGTAATAAAGCAGTGGGTAAAATTGCTGATTTATACGTAACAGCTTTCTTGTGTAAATGGATATAAAGAACAGTTTAACGACACTCATTTGTGGAAACATTAATGAGCATTCTTCGAGAAAAAATGTATACACATATCTGTTCTCATATATTTTCTTAAGTAGCGTCGTAAAACAAAATAAGATTAAGCATGAACGAAAGGAATTGTATATTAACAGAGCAACGAATAACATGATAATTATCAAAGTTTCAAAATGTATCCTACGACTTACTCGGCTCGATTTTCCTTCGTACAAGTTCCATTTCCACCTAGAACACTAGTGAAACTTCTACCTTAGGGACAATTGTACTTTACTCGCTTTCAACGCTCGTTTAAACTAGTTCGAGGAGGATTACCAATAAAACGTTATCATAGATAACGTAAGATGGTGTGCTTTCTGCACACCATTTTCCACCGAGTTTCCCCCAGCTCGCATAAAGTACCTTCCGTGGAACTTCCGTTCCCATTGTTATCGTTCGTTGGTCAGAACCTGCCGTGCAGAAGCATTGGTTCTTGGCTGATCGACGATGTTAAGTCTGCCAACAATTGGACCTCATTGTTAAGCAGATGAGTATTCGGAAACTGTGAATGGTTAGTTTTCGGCTAACAATCGATGATTAGCGACCCATGGTCTGAACTACAGCCAGCGCCAAAGATTTAACCTTCCAAGGTAGTTTTCCCTCTCATTAGGAGTTCTATCAAATGCACTGTGTAATGGGAAGGTTTTCGCGTCATTTGTTTCGTCGTATTTTATATTCGTGTTATTTGATTCAAATGTATCAAACATTTGCACGATACTGTAGAAAAGAAGACACGAAAGAAGGAATTAAATATTATTTTTGTAATTATATTTGTATAGAATAAAATGAAGCAATATAGTCATTTCGGATAGCTGGAAAATTATGAACAATTTAAGATAATCGCAATTTTTCTATAATTCACTTCCGATGAGATAACAAAAATTGCAGAATAAAAAGTATATTGTTTTGTAAAATGCATTGTACGTTTACGTGATGTAGAAGCACATCGGGTTCTTTTCACTACCAAGAAGTTGAACGTCAGCACGTTAGAAATTCGATGCGAGCCACGAATGAGAATCCGATTGATAAAGTTAGTCCGAGTTTCTTGGGTTTCCTATTCGTGGTAGCCGACGCGCAGATTCGCGTTCATTCGCGTAGCTCGACAATCCCGAACAAGATACCGTCACATTCCATATCGACTCTGTCATTCCTTCTGTCAACCTTTGATGGAGTTTCTGAATGCTGCTGATATGTATACTCTGTGTTCAGCAAATGGGTTTGCCTTTTGTTCGAAGAAAAAAAGCAAACGACCTGAGTGATCTAGATATTGTCTGTAAAATAATATCTTTAGATCGTAGCTAATGACTTGATTGCATGTATATAAAGTACAAGTAGTATAAGGTACGTATATATTAAAAACGTCTAAAAAGGAAATTAATATCTTCTGTATATATCTTCATACAAAACTCCTTACTCGTTTAAACAACTATTTAATGTTTGTTGCAATAACATTGGGACATAAATTAATGGGAAAAATAGATCTCGCAATAATAGCAACTAACAATGTCTATTGCCTGGCTTATTTATTTTTCTGCTCCATTAGCTCGACACCGTATGATCCGAATTAGAAGCGATCTTGACACTAATTCGCAAGTAACTGATCACCTCGATAATCCGTGTTCGTCGGATCTTTTACGCCGATATACGTAGCTTGTTTAAGATACAATGCGTATCGCGTATTCGTTTCAGGTAAAACGCTGGAAAGGGTTTCCAGTATTTAGAGTGCCTGCACACGTGCCCTTAGTTGCACTCGTGATGCTCGCAGTGGAATGTCTGTCGTCTTCGGACGATTCGCAAGAATTTCATTCTCAGTTGCTATTCGCTAATTGCGAGTCGTATTATGAAAGGAGAACACTCGACGAATGTGATCTTTTTCCATGGTGAAATAATCGTGGCAAATTTTTAAAACGTTTCTTTTGAATCTTTTGTTCCACAATTACACGCTTTGTTGTATATTAAATAGGATTGAATATAGATAAAAGAATGGATTTCAAATGGCAAATGAAAACGAAATAAGAAATTGAAAGTTATGTTTCGAAGAATCACTCTAGAAATGATAGACGATAAGAATTTTGTGGCTAGTTACGAATGTCGGTTGCATAATCCGTTTAAATAATTTCCATCGAGCAAAGAAATCGACTCTTGCCTTTACCGACTATGAGCTAATTTCATTAATTATCTTAACGAAGTCGATATTATCACGCGCGGCTAACGATCCACGATAATTATCGCGCTATACGAAGGAGGATATTCGAGTCTCGAGGACTGTACCTTCTACGTTTCGTATGCGATATTTCCTGGAGGATCGTTACAGCAAAAATCGTTGAAAAATAAACGACGAAGGAAGTACAAATGGCAACACGGAAACGTTCGCTAGCTGAGACGAACTTATTACCGTTGGAACTTATGACCGTCGCGTCGTATCGTAGAAATGTAAAGAACACGATACTCGATATTCTTTTCTCCGTTTCTTAGTAGAGGTACTGTTCAGTGTAACGAAGATTGAAATATATTAATCGATCGAAACGATTAAAAGTATTGGCCCACGAAACGAGACGAGAAGGTAATTAGATTTCTAATCGATAGAGCAAGAAAATTTAACGCGAAAAATCGATGATTAACGAAATAAGTATAGCCTAGTCGGAAATTTGATTTTTCGTAAATTTGATCGTATCTCGGTATCGTAATATTTTATCTCAAAGAATAATCAATTTTCTACTTACATACGCGAGGGAAATGTTAAAATACAACTTTCCCGAAACCACTAATTACAGCCTATAAAATACCAAAACACTCGCCTTAATGTTATTTTTCTCGATTGCCAGCAAATTGGTTAAAAAAGAAAAAAAGAAAAGAAATCATTTACTGACGCGCACGAACGGCGTGAACAAATTCCAAAAACAGGCATCGACCGGTTTACAGGCAAACGATCTACGGATGCAATTAAAACCGTTCGTTTCTTCGTCAGCCAAGGACTTTCGCCTCTGTGTTGCACGAGGTCAGGTACACGAGTCTCGCGGGTCCGAGGCCTCGTTTCACATTCGAGGAACACGAGCGAACGTGCGGTTACCAGATGACCGTACAATCGTGCGGGTAATTAGCGCGGAACTGGTTTCATCGTCGGATCGCTCATAATTCGTGTCCCGACCATTAGCAGTTTTCCTGCGATCGTAATCGTTGAACACGATCCTTCTTTTAGCGTACCAACGTGGGATATTCACTTTTACTCTCTTTATCTGCTATCTATCCTTTATTCTTCTTTGTCCTTTCCTTTTCTTTGCATCCGTTGCCCGGCTCCTTTGTTCTATATGGTTTTAAGTCGATCAATCGAGTTTATTTGTTGTTCCTTTGTCGCAGATTCTCAGGATGTCGATCTGGATGCTATCCTCGGAGAGCTGTGCGCTCTGGAGCGCCGCTGCGACGGCGACATCGCTTCTACACCTGCACCCGATTCGCAGAGACAGGGCCGACCTAACAGCACCAGAATCACTGCTGGGGACAATACCGATATCGGGAAAAATGAAGGAGGTTTGTTTATTAAGAATTTAATTTATCGGACGAGCTTTCTTCTTTGTCTTCCTTCTTTTAATGACTCGTGTATTTTCGACCAATCGCGGGGAGACGCAATCGCGAGGAGAGACGTCAACGGGAGTCGCAAATTCCCGTTGCGATTATAGTAATCGACACCACGAGTTGATCGATCCCCTGATTTCCGTTAAGATAATAGGGGCGATTCAGTTAATATAACACCTAAGTTACACCATAGAGTAGATATAATTCCTAGATGACACTTTGGCGCACGAAGATAAGGAGGTAGATATGCACAGTAGAGCAAGGCTCTTGGAGTTGAACTTAGTATGTTAGTGGACGTAGCACTGGAGGATACTTAATAGAGGAAGTGAGTGTTCGTGCTTAGACTTAGACGTTAGGCGTTAGATTTGTACCTAGTTGTTGACTTTTCTAGCGGTGTAGAAGAAGTAGTTGACTTTCTTAGCGGTGTAGAAGAAGTAGTTGACTTTTTTAGCTATGTAGAAGAAATAGTTAACTTTTCCAACGGTGTAGAAGAAGTAAAGTTGAGTGACGATGCTGTGTCGGAGGAGAGCTAGCGATAGGTGTGTCTAGAGCACGGGACCATCGGATTTGTTCATGACATTTTTGGTCAGGAAAGTGAGGGCAGTATACATTGCTTCTGATTGGATAGACGAAGGTTGGTGGACTAGGAAGGTCTTAGCCGCCCTCGATAGAAAGTTGCTAGTAGGAAGCATCGTACGTGAGAAAAATTAACTTTCCCTTGTCAAGCCGTGGTAGACCATAGTGTTTTAGAAATGATTCGGAAAAAAGATATTTGTTGGGTCTGAAGGACCTCAGCTGACAAATTACTAGGATTTATGATGGGTCTGTAAGACTATTGAGGGTACGCAGCAAGGATGAGCGGACATCTGGCTCCCGTCTGGTCCGCGGTGTATGGCCTGGTCTAGGTAGAAGGTCGCCCGATGTAACAACTCCAGTGTAATTATTGAATTATTTCGCGAAGATTCGCGAAGATGTGGAATAGAAATTTCGACTTTTTACATTCTTCGAGAAGATTCGAGAGTGATTAGATTATCTGGCTAAATAATTTTATCGATAAGTAGTAGCATTATTGACGATATGGTATTTCTGAATTTTTATGTGCTAAGAGAAATATCCAAGATAAAATTGTTATCGTATAGCGATATCAACTTTCTAGAATGAAGACATTTAAATAGAATTATTGAATCAGTAAAATTTACTTTCTATGGCTAGAGCCATTCAAACATTCCTATCCGACGTTATCTAATTTGCAGAACACTCAAGTACGGTTAGGTGAAACAGTTACTCGAAACTTGTAATTGCAAAGCTGTTTGCAGTTGTACCTCATGCATTGTTTAACAGCTGTCAAATATTTGTTCCAGCTATGCGCACCGATAGTCCTGACAATGACAGCGCGTTCTCGGACACGGTGTCGATGCTATCCAGCGAGAGTTCCGCGAGTAGCAGCGGTTCCGGACACAAACCACCTCAGACCGCCATGCACACAGGTCCTCAGCAACAATCTCATCAACTCATGGGTGAGTTTCGATGCTTACTCCAATCTTTGAACCGCTAAAATCCAATGTTCTTCTCAGATAATAAATATTATTTAATAAATATTAAATAAATTATTTATGTATTAACACTGATGTATTATTTCTTCTTCTCCTTTTTAAGACGCTGCAAGCCGAGTCAAGGCAGAAAAAATCCGCTTGGCGTTGGAAAAGATGCGCGAAGCCAGCGTTCAAAAGCTCTTCATCAAAGCGTTCACCTTGGACGGCAGTGGTAAAAGTTTGCTTGTAGACGAAGGAATGAGCGTAGCGCACGTGTGCAGGCTTCTAGCTGACAAAAATCACGTGCCAATGGATCCAAAGTGGACGGTGGTCGAGCATTTGCCTGATCTTTTCATGGGTAAAGATATCTTCATATCGTTTATTATTAAATAACGTAAAAAAAGTCGCAGACGTTTATATTGTAATTATGATTTCATTTTTCAGAGAGGGTATACGAAGATCACGAGTTGCTGGTAGAAAATCTTTTACTGTGGACCAGAGACTCGAAAAATAAGCTGCTTTTCGTCGAGAGGCCAGAGAAAACTCAATTGTTTCTTACTCCAGAGAAATTCCTTTTAGGTCCATCCGATAGGAGTAGCGGCGAATATGACGATCATTCGCGTAATATTCTTTTAGAAGAATTCTTTTCTAGCAGCAATGTTGGCGTACCAGAGGTAATTATACGTTAATATTGTACTCTCGATTTATTACATGCTAGTTTACGCTATCCTATCGGATCACTGTTTTTTTTTTTTTATCAAAAATTATGAAAGAAGAAAGATAATGTCTTAATAGGATGAAGTCGTTCATCAAGATGAATGGCATAAAAAGTTGACTGTATTTATTTATACGTCTCATCGCCCTATATATAAAATATAAATAAAACCTTTTGTCGATTGTTAAATTTATTATTGTATTAATTATGCAGGTTGAAGGGCCATTGTATCTGAAATCTGACAGCAAAAAGGGATGGAAAAGGTACCACTTTATTCTACGAGCATCCGGCCTCTATTATTGGCCAAAGGAAAAAGCTCGCACCGCTCGTGACCTGATTTGTCTGGCTACTTTCGACGTGAATCAAATTTACTACGGCATTGGTTGGAAGAAGAAATACAAAGCCCCAACAGACTTCTGTTTCGCTGTCAAACATCCCAGATTGCAGCAGCCAAAATCGACAAAGTACATCAAATTCCTCTGCGCTGAGGATAATGCGTCGTTGGAACGATGGATGGTTGGAATCAGGGTGGCCAAATATGGAAGACAGTTGATGGAAAATTACAGAACCCTGGTTGATGAACTTGCCCAGGAGGATCTCGACATGCTGGCCCACGCAAGATCCTGTTCTGTTAGCTCGATCGCTGTACCGGCACAGAATCAAACTCAGTACAACACGACCAACGATAACGCTCGTCAGTTCACGGAGAATTCAAGGCACAACGCGGAAGTAGCTAATACTAGACAGTATGACAGCCAGAGGCAAAGTTACAATTCTGAACAACGACAAAGTTATAATAACGATGGTAGACTGAGCAGAGCCAGCAGCTCGAGTTCCAGTGGATGCCTTTCTGATGGAGCACCCAGTAGTTGCGAGGTAATTAGACAGATTAACACATCCAAGATCGATGATGTGGATGTTGAAAAATCGTAACTGTGCTGAATCTTGTCAAGATAGATCAGTCTCCATAGCGTTTAGCATTGGACGACAACATATTTTTCCCTTATGTACTATTAAATGGTTACATTACAAGTATATTTTATTTTATATTGTAGGTAGCTTTCGAGTGTGGCGAGTTTCCAACAGGTACGATAAAAAGGAAGCCCTCGATGAATCCGAAATTGCCCTTAACATCGATCACGAGACAATTGAAGGAAGTAGGTGAAACAGTTCGCGATGAGCCGGATTCTTGTCCGAGTCCAACGAGCTCAGGTTCTGGAACATTGACCAGAAGGCATAGTCGAAGAAGAAGCGGCACTGATTCGGATGGATCTGGAACTTTGAAGAGACATCACCGATCTGGCAATGCGACTCCAGTAAGTCCTGTACCGCCTGGCACACCGGTTAGGGAACGAGCAAGTCCAATGGGATACAACAGATCAGAGAATCAGGAACCGAAGACACCAACGAGTCCGATACCATCGTGTATGGTGAGTATCAGACGTTTTCATACGTCTCATTTTTAATTACCAAGTTGATGAAAGAAGATATTAGAATGATGTGCTGAGTACAAAAGATTGAAATTCACAAATATACCATTTAACACTTTTAGAACAATCGTTAACGAGAAATGTCACGTTTGCAGATGGATTCGATCACTTCGTTACCACCACCACCATCACCCTCAAGAGTGGCGGAGGAAGGAGAATCCGACAATGAGCCACTTCCTCCACCTCCACCAGAAATGTTCCGATCGAATCTCTCCCTGGATTCTCTACCACCGCCTCCAGCACCTGGTGAACTGCCAATGTGCAACACTCCAGAGCTCACGGGTTCTTCGTTAAGTCTGGCATCTCTTCCGCCACCTCCAAGTCCTTTAGTCGGTGAAACAGGAACTATCCGACGCGCTAGGCCCAAACAATCCACACCTACAAACTCAGTAACTCCAGAGAGCACGCCAACTCACACGTCATCTAGACCGTCGACCAATCAGCAGATGTATTCGAATCCAAGCAACTCGACGATACAGAATAACCAGAGCTATAGTTCAAATACACAAAACGCTCTTCACGCGAACAACGCGACAAATTCGGTACCCTCTCCGCATAGTTCCTATCCAGGGTCCAGCGCCAGCACACCAACGTACGTTCCAAGTTCACCAAACTTTGCCTCGCCTCCCCCATTCGTTCCTCCGCCAGCTTATGGATCCCAGCAACAGCACGGCAACAGTTCAAGCCTGACGAGACAAAACTCAAAGGTAGAATCGATATACGGAACCCATCCGACGGTTCACCAACACAACACGGTTCAACCAATCAGGCCAAATCCGAACATGGACACTGTGCGACGAAGTGCCATGAAGCAAGGTTCCGGACATTACGCGGCTCCTCCTTATCTAGCAGAGTTGAAAGCTGCCTCGAGTCCCCAGCCTCAGCGTAGAGTAACTATTCAAGAACCACCAACGTCGCCCAAATCGAAGACGGGTACTGGCAAGAAGATCACGTTCAATCTTCCGCCTCAGCAGGAACCAGGGAGTCCAGCTTTGCCACAGCGAAAACCGATGCCACCGAGAAGGTCGGATAGCACGAGGCTCACATCTCCCAAGAAGCTTGCCGCATCTGATCAGGCACCTCCGGGTGATTTCTTAAAGGATCTTCAGAGAGTAATGAGGAAAAAGTGGCAGGTTGCGCAGAAATGTAAACTGGATTCGACCACCACTCCTCACGAAGTTCTTGGTTTTCGCGATCCACCGCCTGCTGTGGCTGATTACAGAGAGACCAACGTGTCGAACTGGGTTCAGGAACACTATGGAGCTGATAATTTATATGAGAATGTCTACGCGACGGATCCACACGCTCCAGTGGAGTACGCATCCAGTCCAGCCCGGCAATCAACTGTCAGGTTCGCAGATGAGAATCGCAGCATTAATATCGTGAACGCGATCGCCAGTAAAAGAAGGCCACCTCCGCCACCACCGAAAAGGGCAGAAACTACTCATCTGACCACCACCAGGGCGATGCACTGACAATAGCAGATACTTCAGCCCCATCCCGAAAGGCGATGGTTTTGCTGTTTGTGCAGCTGGTGGAAGGGCTAACAGAGGGCGAGTGTACGAGGTCCTAATAATCGAGTCTACACGTTGATCGTTCTCTGTGTCTATCGTATGCCTTCGAACGAGGCGACGAAGAGAAAAGCGGAAGATCGACGATTATCCTTGAAGAGAAGTTGAGCTTTATGTTGTTCGTCGTACGTCGCCAGTGTTTTGCATTGAATCACACGGCTTGCCTGGAAAATCCTTTGGTGTCTACCCAGAAATTCAAACAGCTGCGGCCCGTTTTCTAGGATAATCGATGTACAATCGTAGGGTCTCGAGGACAAACAGTCCGATCGATACTGCCAATCGAAACTGATCACGACGAACCGAGTTGACGGGTCACAGGCTCGAGCTCGGCCGGTCGAATATAGGAGAATTTTCTTTAGCAACAAGTTTTTTGGTATACCGCGAATCGGAGCTGCGGATTAACTTATCAACGAGTATCGATGTCAAACATCAATCTCAGCGCCGATATGTCGACGGCCGATCAAGTTTAGGGCGTAAAAGAAACAAATACTGCCGTATATATTGAGGATGTGATATAATAAGTCTTAAGCTGCTAATTTTCGTTGTCCCTTCGGGAGCTTGGGACGATTGTCGATTTCCAAGCGATTTCGATGTCGATTTTCATTTCGATACCGCCACCAACTTGCGATCTTTTCGGTTGGTGATGAACCGATTTAAAAATGATAAAAAAAAAATGAAAAAAAAAAAAAGAAAGAAAGATGAGAAAATAAACGCACGAGAATCGCGATCGCATTTCTCTGTGCAAATTAAATAATCCAGAGTTCACTAGGCTTAGCTAAGTATCTCTGATATTCGCTGACGCTCGTTAAATAAGATGAAAGGACGGTTGTTTTTTACATTATTCCAAAGGACAACAATTGTATCGTGACGTGAATAAAATGAATATGAACGATGAATACAAACGAGATGGAGATTTTGTTACTTTGTGGAGGAGGAGATGTTCCTCGTACACATGAAATGAAAAAAACGAAAACAAGAGGAAAAAGACACCGTTCACAGAACCATACGCAAGACGAACACGTACTGCGTTTTTTAAAAGCCTCGTACATAGGTGTGTATGTATATAAATGAAACACGTATGAGCGTTTATATCAATATATCGACTTTTTGATGCTGTATGTTTAGATGGTATCGTACGATATTGAAATATCCTCTGCGACGTGTACGCGATAACGCATAATCTATTTCGATGGACCTCGATCGTGAATTCTACGCGCGACGCTATTTGCTCTTTTGTCGCCGAGGCTATTACACACACAATACACATACACACAAGAATACATCCAATTTTTACGACCAACGCGATTGTTACGCCGACTCTTTAACGTATCGCGCGACCTACAACTCGAGATCTTGTTCATGAAATTTTCATCTCTTCTTTCCGTTTTCATTACGCTGCCTCAACTTCCTACTAAATTATCGATGACATGGGAACGTGACTCGTTAAACGAGACTTCGAAGCGATTGAACAATTTCGTTTTCGATCGATCGCAGGAAATACGTGGACTTTGAAATTTATTCGTACCGAGCTTATTACGTTAATGTAATTTTACCTTTTACTGACTGTACACTGTTAATCCGTATTTCAACGAGTGAAATAAGAAATAAAATAAGGATTCGATATTGTCAATGTTATATGATTTGGTGCACGATCGAACAAGACTTCTTCTTTTACTTTTCTTTCTTTTTTTTTTTTTTTTTTTT
>NT_177059.1:2807956-2829815 GCF_000188095.3 Bombus impatiens | reverse complement strand
TTTTTTTTTTTTTTTTTTTTTTTTTTTTTTTTTTTTAATCGACATAGGAAAACAATTTCTCATGGATTATATCGATTTGTACCAAATCAAGTATACTTACATACTTTTAAGAATCACTGTTTTTTAACATATTGTCCGTTAATTACGTATACATTACGTGCATTAATATCGATTTAATTCACTCGAACGTTTCTAACGCTTCATAGCTCGGTTTCGCTATTCTCGCAAGTCCGCGATGTATCGACACGTTGAAAATTCATAAAGTCGATAGCGTCGAGTGATCAAGAACGATCTCGGAGAGTATCCATCAACTTTTCTACGCTACTTCACCCATATCTGTCTCAATCTTTCTAACGAATGAACTTAGGGCAACTACGCTCTACCGTACCGTTTTATACAACCATATCGATTAAGAGCAATACGAGAAGGGGCATTTTCTGCCATTAGAACTCGTGTGATCGCCAATGAAACTAGCAGCAACGGCCATCTAACAACCAAACTGTCTAATTTTTCATATCGGAGCTATCTAGCAAGGAGGGCTGTTAGATTTTTTGTTCAATTTTTCCAACGAGAACACGATTTTGTGTTCTTATCGAATCGTTCTAATTTGGACAAGAAAATTAAATAAAAAATGGAGTCTCGTCGAGTCGTGAGCTTTTTACGACGTCACATACCGGAAGAAGCGACGAAGATGCGATATTTTCTACTAGCCGATTTTGATAAAGAGCTAGGTGTCAAAGGGAGACTATTTTACGCGTATCCAGTGCCTCTCCTGGTGAGCATTTTTTCTAATTACCCAAACACCGACACACGAGACTCCTGCAACCGTTTCTTCAAAATAATTCATAAGGTATGAAAGAATAGGAGAGGGTTGATGTCGATTTAGAATGATAATCGTCTGCCGTGTCCGCGGTCCAATTAAAATGAACCAATAATAGTAATGGTAACGATATTGATAACAATATCCTTTTTTTTTGGGACTAATCGTATTATCGATCTTAACAATATCGACTGTCGTATGTGTCTGTCTTTTACGATAGACTGGCGTTTCTACGATTATCCTGTGACCGGCTTTTCCGCGTTCAGGATGGTCTGCTTGATCATTGACTAGTACCACGTGGAGCTCCTTTAACGCGGTTGCTCGAGATTGAAGAGGAAAAATATATGGATACGACTTAGAGAAGAATGTTAGGATGATAGATTTAAAGAAGAGAATTTTGATATCGTTTAATATTGTTTTATTTGCGATTGGAAACAGCGAAGGATTGTTTCCGGATGTAGCTTGTTTCGAATTAAAGGGAAAACTAGCTTTTCATTTTCAAGCTATCTTTTCGATCAAGCGTAAAAGATAAAAAGTAAATAAGCGTATAATTTTAAAAAGGAATATTTTATGTTTAAGATGAGAAACTGAAAATTGTTCTTCTCTTGTTCTTATTAGTTTTTGATATCTTAGAAGTGGAAAGTATAATATAGTTTTGAGTAAATGTCGGAGTAATTTCTATTAATATCGAACATCCTGTAACTGACACGATTTAAGCGATGTTTTACACATATTTGTATTATTTTGTAAGGTTCGATTTATTTATTTTAATTTTGTACATAATTGTGATTCTAAAGTTAGTACAAATATTTAATAAAAGTATGTAGAAATGAATAGGATGTTTTAAGTTCATATCTTAATTTAATATATAGAGATTTGTTTTTCTTTTAGCGATATCTTCCTTTTAAGGTTAACCCTGATATTAAATAAAGAACAGTGGTTAACGTTTGGGTTACCGAGGGAAACTTATACGTTTGTTTAATTCGTGTCTATGTCTAACATCGATAAAATTATTCACAGAAATCGCAACACGAGAGGAGAGGACGTAGAAAAATATGTAAAACAAAATATAATAGAAAAATAATTCCATTATTACAGTAACTAGACATTTAAATATTTGTTCACCCTAATATAAGAAAAAAAGAAAGGAGAGCATAGAAAAATACCTAAAGTATTTTCATAAAATATAACGCACGATTAACTGTACTATCGCGACAACTAATAAAGCAATAAAACATTTTCTAATACTAAGAGAAAGAAAAGAAAAGAAACACTTTTTCATACGGAAGTTTTTCCACACATTTTACCAATATTAATTGCGTTTCTTGCTAGACGACACTTTACGAAGTTGCCTTTTCTTGAGCAACCCCGCAAAAAAAAAAACTCGCGCCACGTGGTTCCAGTTTCTCGGAAATTTTGTAAGAACGGCCGGCGCGAAGCGAACAACTCCTTTTTATACCCGTACAGTTTAAGGAAACATTAATCGTGCTAAACGACAAGAAAGAAAGAAATTCATAGAACGAGAGAGAGAGAGAGAGAGAGAGAGAGAAAGAGAGAGAAAGCATGTCGAAAAACAGCAGGTAGCTTTAGCGGTAGATTGCTTGATCGTTTCCGTAGCGCTGATGAACGCTGATTTGATTGAGTGCCGCACACTTTGGAGCGCCAGCAAGAACGATCACGACCAACGATATATGGACGATCGACGATTTATGTCATGTATCTATGTTCATTCTACGATTAAAATGGTCGCTGATCTTCGAAAAAAATAATTTCACGTCAAAAAAAAAAAAAAAAAAAAGAAAAGAAAGAGATCATTCGTCGATGGAACACCGTGTCGATCGAGACTCGCGTTTATTGATCGAGTGGTTCGACTGGAAAATTGAATTACCTTGCTTTTTAGTAAAAGGGTCGAGTGCAATTGGAGGCAATTTGTAAACGTCGTAAGATCGTGTATTGTACGATCGTGAATGAGAGAGGAAGACGAAATGGATAAACGTTAACGATGATTGTAAAGGAATCGATGGTGTGTTCTTGAAGACGACAAGATGAAAGGGAGAGAGAGAGAGAGAGGGGGAAAAAAGATAACACGTTTATCGTTGTGTATCTCGTACCTAACTACACTTTCTTTTCTTCTTTCTCTGATACCGAGTATACCCTGTGTTGTACGTACGTTTTTTGTAAATATTGTAACGAACAGACGAGGCAGAGCGCAGAAAGATGAGACAAAAATGAACGATCGTCGAAGGGGTTGTGAGAGACGCCCGCGACCGATTTTAATAATAATAAACGCACTATTTATGACGATGAGGAGAAGGTGATTTTTCGTTTTTGTCGCGCACTACACGCGTACACGCACGTACGAATCGTATGGAAGGGGTGAAGCTGAGCGAAATATAACGGGAGGGCGTGAAAAAAAGGAAGGGAAAAATATAGAATGGAAAAATCCAGTCTTGCGAACGGGGCTCCACTGCGTTTCGTTTGATTTATCCGGTTTCGACACACTGTTTTTGCAAATCTTATCGATTTACGTTTCTCTTACGCATACTTTTAGAAGTTAGACCCGTTTAATAGTTGTTTCTCGCTATTTTCTGTTTTTCTTTTTCTTTTCTTTCCGTTCTTTTTCTCTTTTAGACTATCGCGACGTTAAAAAAGAAAACAAAGAAAAAAAAGCGACAATATCGATTAGTTTGAAAGGATGTATCTCGACGCCGATTGTTTTTTCGATATATTGACACCGAATGAAAATGACAAAAAAATGCAAGCAGCAGTTGAAATATTATAGGTATTATATTCATGTTTTTATGTAAATAAATTTTTGGTATATTTCAATGATCGTGGATTTGTTTCTTTCTTACCCCTTTATATAATCTAAATTGTCATTCACGACGTGTGGCTTAGATTAATCTATTTACATGCGTTAAATTTCACACGTTCTTTTTTTTTGTTGTTATTATTATCTATAAATATCAATCTTGTAATCTATTTAATACTCTTCTTAATTAATACATATATCACGAACGGTATCTTACTCAACGCAGATATGATTATCACTTCTTCAATAGGATTGAAATATTTTCTCGTAAACGAAGCAAAGGAAATTCCAAAGAAAGAAAAAACGAAACATGTGGATAAATCAAGTCCGATATACTCTTGCGTATGTAGCGATTTTCATTCTCCATTTTCATCCTTAGAATACCTTCGGAAGAAGATCTCGGATCTTGGAGGTCGAAGACTTTCCATTCCAGCGAGCGCAAGTGATAAAACTGTGCTCGTTGCTGTTCATAAAGCGCTCCAATAAAAAAGCTTCGCTTTTTAATATTCCCGTGGTGCAGCAGAGGCCGTGTCGTGCAAGTACGCATAAACTGTTCGGCTATTGAATTTCCTTTGCATAAAGCCGGTGCTCGTATATGCTCGTATAACGTAATATCATCTCTGATATACGATAAAAAAATTAAACGTCCATTTTCGGTGTTTCGATGCTTCGTCGAGCGATTTTTCAATCTCGTCCCGTAAAACCAGTTTATCTTACAACGAAGTAAATTTCGTAAAAAAAAGGAAGATTCCATCACCCGTGTAATCGAACGTGTCTATTAGGTTTGTGAAGATTATTAGTAAAGAGAGAGAAAGAGGGAGACTTTCTTATTTTTTTCTATTCTTCTATCCTTTCTAATGTTTCTTATCGATGTTCGCAGGACTGTAAACGATTTATTTTATATTTTTGTGCACTTTATAGTTTATAGAACTATAGTTTATAGAAATGCTTCAAGATCGACGAAGAAATAGAAAGCATTTGATCGACTAATATACGCGTGATATACGACGCGTGATAACTTAATTGTCATAATTTCAAGATCATGACAATCACAACGATGCGGATAAGTAAGTAATTTTCTTTTCGGTGGTACTGCTTTCGTAACCATGGCCCATACATTACCTTCACCTATGTTGTTTCATAACTCGAGAAGATTGACGTAAATATATGAAATTGCCGGCTGGCTGGCCGCCGCCCGTGGGCGCGGAGCACAATTTTATAGGTTCCTTTTACGACTTATGGGAGTCGTGTGTTCTACTTTGCGTTTACGTTATACGCGACCCTCGAGCGTTTACGTCCTCCTCCGTCAGGAATCCTACTCTTTTTCTTCTTCTTCTTTTCTTCTTCTCTATCAGAAGCCATCCGAAAATTCCTATCTTGCTTCCCTTTCGAATTCTTCGAGGGTATACTACTCCCCTTTAGATCTTTCTCTTACACGCACGAGAATATGAAACCGTCGCTGCCACAAAACTTTTACGCGTAACGCGTCCCGTTTCACGACTCAAATTGATGCACGTGCTTCGCCGCGAAATTCTGCTCCTCGGGGCTTCGAATGTTATCAAACTTTCGTTTTCAGGTTTTCCCTTTTCTTTAATTTATTAGTTTCCCTTCTGCGGACATAGGTTTGATCGAATTGCTCGGAACATGCGAGACATTTGTAAACGTAAAATTTGAAACTACGATGCTTCGGTTACAGAAGGGATCCCGATCGGAAATGATTAGATTCGAATAGACTGGAGTAGCTCTCGAGATACGTTATATCCGTTAATTGACTACTGTCGATCATAATTTCATTTTCTAAAGTCACTGCGCTTCGTCCAGTTATCCTTCCAATTGTCTTTTCTCCGTTAGCGTATTTAACGAAGCCGCGAGCGTGTCTAGACAGTGAGATTCGACAAGAATTCGAAAGAAGGTTCGAACACTCGAGGCACCTCGAGCGATATGGCACGAGATTTCGCAAAAACGTCGCTGTAGATTGAGTTCCACCTTAGGTAGTTCTTTTTTCATGGCTCGCCTCGTTTTTCTAATTCGCTAACGATTTCGCGGCCGTGGGCATCACGGGACGCTCGATTACGAGTTTAAGGTAGCCGACACTGGAACAGCGTCGGCGGCGGCGAGCTCGACTCCTCGTAAAATTATCCGTAATAAAATCGTGATTTACGCGCGTGTTCCTGGAAAGCAGACCGCTCGAAACGTTCCACTATCCTCTACTCCACGGTTGCCCACTTGTGTCTGTTTTATCTGTCCGTTCGTTCCATGGTTCGGGATGGTTGTACGAGGTCGACGCAACTCCGCGAGAATCACCGCGTTCCTCTCCGTTCTCTTAAAACACTTTGACCTTTCCGTGCTTCGCGTTATTTTCCAGCATGCCGAAAGGTTCCATCGACAGAGATTCGAAACAGACTTTCTGCATCTTCTGCTTTACCACATATCTTCGCTAAAGAGATCTATCGTCGCGTCTTTTACATTTTTAACGCATTTTTATCGTTTCAACGGCCCGCTCGCAAACGAAAGTTTTAGAAGAAACGTTCACGAAGAAAATCTTCCTTCGATTCATTTCTCATTCACGGCCAAAATTAGCCGGCCATAAAATTTCTAATAATCCTCCAATTGCCACCCGATCTACCCAGGTAATTTCCAGCAATTCAGCCTGAAACGGTGTCCCATTAAAGCAGGCCACAAGTATCGTGGAAATCTTGAATCCGCCGCGGGACACAGTATAAAAAAGCCACCGCAACGACTTCTTCGTTTCCAACCATTTTATTGACTTCACAGACGAGTTTGTCTATCCGACGGCCAGTCAATTAAGTTTGATCGTCGAAAGTTCCGCGGACCGAGGATCGGCATAAGCTCGCGCGTACGCAAATCCCGATATTCCTGGCGGGCCAATCGGACGTTGCGCGCTCGTGGGATCGGCATCGGTTTTACGATCGCTCGATGCCAGACGTTCCATCGAAATTAAGATTCAGAGGCAGAAACTTCGTAAGTACTAAAGGGATGTTCGAGACGGGTTATTTTATGCGTTTGCGCGCCCCGCGTTTTATGTGCACCTCGCGAATAATCGTCGAACGACACGTTTCTCTTCCGTAGACGGAAAATCTTTCGTGGAATTTTTTCATTTTATGGAATCGTTGAAATTTCTCAGGGTGTCTGTGAAGTTTCCCCGTATTTCGGTATTTATCGCTTTGGAAATGAAATTACGAGTAAGACGAATTGGAAATCTTAAAATTCAAACTGCCACGATTTCTCCGCCAGTTGAACGAGGAACAAGAAGAAAAGAGCCGAGCAGAAGCTTCGTTTTCATGGCCGTGAGACTACGGTTCACTGTACGCACACTGACCGACATTCCTGCGGTGCTTGGGAATGTGGACGCTCCACAACCGTGTCGCAAGATTAAAAATCGCTCGTGTGAATCATCCGCGAACGAGGCGCCATGCCTTCGGGGTGGGCATTGGCGAACGATGAGTCAAGGTTAGATGGCTGATTCAAGAGGAAGTTGAAGGGACAAGGAACTTTCTAAGAACGAAGCACGACTATTACGTTTGAAAACTGGAATTCTACAAATTCATGTAACATCAGGAGAGACGAGGACGTCGATCTAGCGTTGAGAACCGAGGGTATTCATTGCGGCTAGTTCGTTTCACCGTTTGCGGTAACGTAAATTCGAGCGTCACGTAGAAGCGAAATCCTTTGCGCATGATAACGCGCTTGTATAATAACGTAAGTGTCTAGTTTCCACGTACACGAGAATTTCACGCAGTGGTCGGAAATAGAATTTATCGTGCAACAAGCTCGCACGAATTAAATCGTATCTTGAAAATATAGCAACAATTCCTATGCTAAGCTAGTAGGAATATTATAGCTAGCTGAAAATAAACAATGAACAGATTTCGTAGATCATGTGTTTCGGTATGTAGCAAACGATAGGTGTGAATAATTCCTCGATGAGAATTACAGCGTATTGGTACAGCAGGAAGGATAAAACGTTTTTAATATGACGAAAGTACAGCCTCGTATAGCATAATTTCCCTCGGTTAAGAATCACAGTTTGCTATACAATCGAATGAATTTCACTTATTGGATTTCTGAGTAATTGAAAGGTAATCGAACGTTACGGACCGGTTCCCACGGAGTTTCGGCATCTTTACTTTGTTGTTCGACAACTCGAAATTATGCTAATTTAATTTATGCCAGTGGCTCACGCGTCTGACGTATGTATACGTTTGCCTTCTCAGTATGTGACCAATAATTTTCGTTCGTCTCCTTCTCGTTAAACAGCCGGAATATTTGCGCTCTTCGTCGCGTTCGATCGGCGTCTTCCATCGTACCTTTTCAGCGCTTTCTCTCCCAGATCTTCGATCGTCTGCCACTGGAAACATTGTATTAATTGGGCGATCGAGCATCTCTAATTTATGAGAGTTCGTAGCACGTGCGCCCACCCAGGATTAAGAATATTTTTCAAGTAGGACGGCTAGCCGGCAACACGATCTCTGTTGCCGCGTTGTTTCGACGATAAAATCATCGCGGTATTCTTACTTGTCGAAAACCCAACTCCGGCCCAATTTCCTACGTTTTATGTTAATAGGATTTCTACATCGAGTTATGCCTTGTTCTGTTCCTCTTCGTATTTTCTACGCGTTTTTCTCTTCTTTTTCTTTTCAGGAGAATTGTGACTTTATTTTGGAGGCAATGACGACGCTTGCCAGATATCTTCTATCGAAGTTTCAAGAAGTTTATTCGAGAAACGGCGTAGTCAGACGTTGCGTAATCATCGTCAAATGCGTGTAAACTTAATGAGAGACTCGTAGCTACCACGATCGGAAAGATCGAAATCATCGTAACTGAATTGATCGACTTTCTGGACGAAAACGAGCGAGAGACTGAATATCTTTGAATCGTATTCTATATTTACCTCTCGTTCCACAAAACACTCGACCGAGATGCAAATTCTCTACATAAACGAGAAGAGATTCGCCAAACGCTCATCGCTGACAAAAGACTGATGGTTTTGATCGATGAACCAAAAGGAAACGCTAACGTTAATCCCGAAAAGAGAAGGCAACGGTGTTCACCGAGAAGCACGGAAGTAGCCGGTGTGGCTTCACTCGAGCGAAACGCCTCTTAAAGAGGATGTATGGGATTAAGATAATAGTCCCGAGAGGGAAGGAACTCGGAAGGTGAAGGAGGCGAAGGCAAAAACGAGCGATATGATGTGGGTCAAAGTCTTTGGGACTGGGTCGCCGGCGTTCGGCTCCTTCCTCGAGAACAGGCCGTCCCTCGCGAGCTTCTTCGGGATCGTCGCTGTGAGACGAGAGGTGGAGAAGGTCGGGGTTGATTTCAATTCCCGTAACGTCAGCCACCCGATACATCTACCTAGAGGAAGACGTACCTTAGCCTACGTACGTATTACAACGCTTAAGTACAAAGAAATAGAATAAATCTAGAATTAAATCGTTAGATCGTTAGCTAGAATAGAATTAAATCGTTGAGAAATTTTTTACGAGTTTTAAATATTAACCGGTTTAGAAATTCTTGAAAATTTTAAGTTAATCTTAAACTTTGTATAAAAGCGTAAAAGTTATTATAATGTTCTGTCGCAGATATAAAAAGATACGACGATATACGTAAGTAATTTTATCGAATGAAAAAATTTGGAATTTTAATAATGCACGTAAAAAGAAAATAAAGAAGGAAAGGCGCGCGTGAGGAAATCATTGGTATTATTTTTCTACCAAATTTTCTCATATCTCAAGATATTTATCTCAATACACATTAAGAATCCACACCGTAATAAAATGTCCCACCCTAATCGTTTAATTCCAGCATGAATTGTTCCAACGGACACGGAGTCGGCCTAAATCGTTCCAAAATCATAAAAATCACTTCAAGCTGGACCCGTTGGCCTGCAGGAAGGAAATGAAATCCCGTGGCTGTGTGACAGATTCATTACAGGTTGATATCACGAACCAGAGAAGAAAGAGAGACGAAGGAGAACCGAGAGGTTTTGGGCGATGACCGATGATGCGTGGGGTAGGTTCTCGTCTCTTCTTCATTTTTCACCCTCACGTGCTACTAACCATCTCTCCCATACATCCTGCCGGCGCACCCTTAATAATATAACGCCATAAGAACGATAAAGTTACCGCCCCACGGTGAGTGTTATTTTATCGCAATACTTGGATCTTAATCTTTCCGTGTATCTTCAAGCCCAAGAAAGATATTAACATCGTAAGACGTGCTAAAGGGGGCTTGAAATTTTGTTAGAAGCTTTCCACCGATGCTGGTAATCTTTAAATGGTCGCGTGTACGTTTTTTTAATCGCTAAAATTGAGAATTTCATAGAAGGATAGATCGAAATTCGAAACTTAACTGATAAAAAAGTGTGACGCAAAACACTGCATTATCGACTTATATTACTTTTCCACGTTAAATACGCATAAACTAAATAATCATAAAACACTTGTTATTCGCTGAAACTCCGTTATATTTTAGCAATAAAATTTCAAATCCTCGGACTATAGATCTGACGATCTTCGCATCTTTTCGAAACGAGTTATCCCCTTCCGCCATCTCTACCAATAACATCATCTAACGAAACGGAGGCTGCCAAGCGAATTCTCCCCAATAACAATCGAGCAAATCGTTATTGCCGCGATCAGGCCGAGCAACGAATATAACAAAAATCGTAACAACGGTCGTAAAAGCGACGGTAGGACGGTCGCCTCATTAGCCCATCCCCTCAGTGAGATCAGAATAGATAGGAACAACGCGAATTTACATACTGACGAAAGTTGCCCAGCCGGTTTCCAATTATCAGCATGGAAAATGGAAATGGCATAGCAGCCACGTTCCCGTAGCCACGAAATTTCACTTTCCACCCTCCCACGTCCACCGGCCACCACCATCACCACCACGTAGCTACCAGGCCACACCGTGCTCTGTTCTATCCTATCTTCCAACGCTATAAATTAATACTAATCTCGGAGCCCGTTGTGCAGGCCTCCTCCTGCCCCTTCCATGAACTAGTATGCGTGGGGCTGGGTTTTCGTGGACGGGGGCGTTTGGATTTATTGGGATTCGAGTAACTCCGTACGACGTTATCGTGCCGCCGTTCTCCTCCATGCCGTGCTTCGCCACTGACCTCTTCAAGTTCCACTGAAACACACTCCGGTCAGATACCGGTTAGAGTTCTCCATACACACAGAAACTGTTTTCAGATTATGGCGAAAATCGTGGTGGCATCGTGTCCACTCGAATGAAACTATCGTTGGTAGAAGCGCTTGTTGAGTTGATAAACGGCCGCCGTTTTAGTTTAAAAGTGTTTCGCGTTACTCGATGTTTCGCTTAAAAGCCACGTTTTCGTAGATTTTTACAGTCGGTTAAGATAGTTGACGAAGAAGATATGGAAGGTTAGAGGGGTATTGATTTAGGGCAGAGTTGCGACGACGATGACAGAATCTATATTATTGATTGATTTTCTTACGTATTACGGGTATATTTCAGAATTTAACAGATTCTGTGTTTGACCTACATAGACAACTATAGAGTATTCTTCGTACACTCTAGGAATGTTTTTAAATCTTGTAGGTAATACGCGTAATAATTCGTTAATTTGTAACGTTACGTGATAGAAGTTACATAGTTTGTGTATTCCTTTGTACTAGAAAATTGAACAAACGAATAATCGATCTTTCGTTTAAGTGGCATACGTGTAAATATACGAGTTTCTTCTTAAGTTCGATCCTTTTAATTTTCTTCGTAAAAATATAAGTTTGAGTAAAAGTCCACATTCTACGCACAAGGTATTCGTCGGAGGTGCCTCATAAGCGTTCAAAGATCTCGATGAGTCACTGTACGAGTATCGTGTTGATAGCAGAACGTGGATAGTTGGTCGAAAAGTCGTCGGAAATAGAACAGTAAGGAAAGAGACGCGATAAAGTGGGCGAAAGCGGTTTGCAGACGGCAACACTTTCGTCCGCCCGTTTATATTCACGTTTTACGAGCACCACTTCAGACCACTTGCAAGCACTTGACACCTAGTCTGGCTTCTGAAACTGATCCGCCACTAATAAACCTTGGCCTTGATACGCTCGAAACGCGTCTCCTTTTCGAGTGGCGGCTTCCGGATTCAACGGGCCGCGAGCAATCGGCCGGCGTGCCGCGATTTTTCTTTGTTCTTTCTTCACCAGGGCGTGGCTGCCTTCGATTTTCACCCCTTTCCACCCATCCGCCAAGGAAACTCGCCATTTATTCATTAAAGGCACGAACGGCCATGAGAATCGACGAAGAACCTCGATTTTCAATTCTCCGCTCGTGATGACCCGTTTTCCATCCCTTCTACATCTTCCTTTTCTCTTCCTCTCCCTCCCTCTCGCTGTTCCTTAAATTAAATTCCTTTACCATCTTGAGAAATGACGAATTTTATTGTAAATTTCAATGGAACTAGATTTTCACTGTGGTTGGACGTTATCGTACGATAAAACCGATATACATACGAAGGTGGAAAAGCTCTATCGAAGTTGATTTGGATAATTTTTATATGTATAATTGGTAACGTATATTTGCAATTATTTGATATTTATTTGTGTTAAAGTATGCGACGTACGAAATTAGTTATGCGAACATTTTGAAACATTTCAGATTATTTTCAATTCTTCGGAATGTAATAATCATAATTCCCTTACTCTTTTTAAATCAGTTACTAATCTATCAAGCTATTATCAGTCTTTTAATAAATATAGAATTCTTTTTGTTTTAGTCTCCTATATCAAGCTCATCATATGTATCTTATATTGCGAAAAGTTATTCCATACAAAGCTCTACAAATGTGCATAACAATACATTATGATGTAGTACGAGGATATGCCTGTGTACAGTTGTTCGTGGAAATCTACTACACCATATTTCAAATCCCATTTTTCATTCCGTTTACACATATTCCTTTTATTCCTCTCTTCTATTGTTTCAGCACTTTTACCTATCCTCAACGTATGTAAAACATATCACATATTTCTCCTAGCAACTCGAAGGTCTACCTTCCATAAATATAGGTAAGTATAACCGACTCGAAGTTCCAAAAACCACTGTTACTTTCGTTTCATTAAAAATTCAAAAAACGCGAAGCCTGCAACCCTACGTCATAAAAAATTCCCAACAACTTACCTACTAATTCTATTTCTTATGCCTAGTATACGAAACCTACGGCTCTCCGACAGACGAAATTGCAGAAACCTGCGTGCCCAAAATCTTATCCGTACGCCGGTGTCCGAAAACTGAGAACCACTGCAGCGTGTCTAATGTAAGAGGAAGAGATCGGAGTTGGAGGAGGTGAGAGTGAACGTGCGTAGCTGAAGGGGCAGCTCGGCAAGCCGGACTTCGAGGTCCTCCTTCGAGCCTCCGGCCCCCGTCGCCATCCTCCTCCACCTCTGTCCTTCACCCTTCTCCGGCCTGTTCAGACTTCACCCCGCGCTTCCATCCCTTTTTCTCTCAGCGACGACCCCCAGGAACGAAGCAGGGCTGGCTTCACGACGAGCTCGGAGATGGTGGAGGCGAAGGAGGCGGCTGGAGGTGGCCGAGGAGGGTGGAAATGCTGGAGGAGGATGGGTTAGGTCTGAGCCTAGATCAATACTCGCATCTCTGCCGGCTGGACCAGGCCGGACATTGCGTTCCGAAGCTCACCTTCTAGCCGATATCAACCCTCCTACGGCATCCCTTTCCCTCGTGTTGCCACCCTCGCTCTCTCCTCTGCTCCACCTCTTTTCTCCTCCTTTCAACCCCTCTTTCACGACCTCTTGGCCGGCCAACTCTGCCAGCTCTAGCATCGCCACCCTTCCTCCTCACCCTCTTCCACCACCTCCTCCACTTTCTTCCCCCCGTTCCATTTGCATCCGCTTGTCTGGAGGCAAAGGTTTTTTGGTGGAAGGATTTTTTTTACCCTCCGTCGACGTGCCGGACGTGTCTCCGTCGCTGTTTATTCTTCGGGGATAGTCGCGTTGGTCGATCGGTGTCGAGCCGCCGTTTCCTTTTCTGATATATTTTGATCATGGATATTTGTTGGTAGTTTGGCCAAATCGTCAGGTTGATTTTGGTACGTGCAATATCAAGGGCGGAAATGGGCCGTAATACGAATATCCATAGATTGACCTTAACGTCTAACGTCTTTGAACTGACAGAACAGTATGCAAAATAACAATACCGAAAATAAGATTAGGAATCGTCTTAGCTTCCCAAAATATCGAAAGATAAGAGAAAGCTATAAGTCCGAATTAATAAAAAATTCTTTTAATTTAAGAACCATATTTTTTTAAATAAAACAATGAAAATTCCAAATTATGTGAATCCGATCGAATGAGAAGGACTAGCGAGTCATCCTGTCTGTTTCGTAACATCTTTATACCATCTCACGACAGACGAACAAAAGGAAATGAAGAATTCACGAAGAAATCTCTTTAACCTGATCCACAATGAGGATGTAAAGGGTTCATCGTTCATTCTATGCGTAGAAAGGCGCGAAGAAAGAAGAAAGAAGGAAGCCGTGTATTCCGGTCGGTTGGCCGCAACAAACCCACGAGAATAACGATTATGACTTCCGTGCAGCAAACACTGTGTAAACGGGACGGCGAACAATTCAATCCTACTCCGACCACCTTTTCCACCCATCCTCTTATGCTTAACCACCCCTTTGGTCGATGCGGCACGCGTGTGGAAATGCCTGCGTGCACGCACGACAATAAAAGTATCGCGGGATCCATTACCTTAATTGGAAGGTGGCTAAGGGATGGTTTTATGGTATTTCCTTCTCCAGGCAATTTCGCATTCCAATGCATCTTTCTTCCGGCTTGCGAAAGATAGATTTGAATTTTCCTAAATTCATGGAATTTTACATGGATATGAATAAATCGATAATATATTCAAACAGAGTTGAGTAGAAATACTAAAATATCAAATAGTAATAAAATAGAATGAGCAAGTGGTTTGGTATAAATATAATCGGGAAAACGATATTAAATCTTTGAACGGTAAGCTGAAAAAAGAACGTAATTCTATCGTTTAAAATTGATGAGATTTTTATCACGACGTAAATTATACAGATTCTTCGTATACTGTGTGTCGATGTTTCGATGAAACGATAATCCCACGTTCGTGAAATCTTTCTGAACGCGTGAATGGCTTTAATCGGTGTTCATCAAGTGGTAAAGTGGCCATGTTGCGGAAAAATATTTTCATTCGATTAATTTAAATACACGTGCGAAAACATAGGAAACGACCGGCAGCGTGTGCTAATTTACAATTCATCCTTTGTTTCGAAGAACAATAAAGGCAGTGATGACAAGGGTAACGAGGGGGTTACGATTCGAGCAGTGAAAATATGAGGCACTCGTGCGGCTCTCTTAATTTCTATTTTCTCAAAATTGAAAAACAACGCGATGATTAACGGCTTTTAAGGGGCAGAAGATAGTGGGCGTTGTAGATAAAAATACAATGAACGAAATATATTTGATATGCTAATAACTTTTATTAAACACGTAACTCAAGTATATTCATTTTTCGTCTAAGTTCATACAACTGATTATAACACGGTGAGCTAACTCACAGCACTTTGAATAATCCAAAAGTATAAATAATAGCGAAATTACTATTATTACTATTATATCCGCCAGTTTGAAAGCTGTTATTTTACCGAATACCATGGTCCTTGTGAGTAAAAACTTATGGCAATTTTTAGGGAATATATAGCACACTAGCTCGCATCTAAATGCCAATCGTCAATTAATTTTTGGAATGTAAAGATTGAAAAATATCGAAGAAATATAAAATAATCTTACGCCGCGATGTACGCTTCTTCGCTATGATTTAATAGTTTTTGTCCAGCAATCCAAAAAACGAATATGCGTATAAATTGAACAAATTTAAATGTTACAAATCGCATCGCCTCTCCTGTGTTAGTTAAATTCGAGACAATCTAAAAATGAATGAAATATTCATGCGTCGCAATTAAAGGGAAATCTTCTAATTTAATTATATGCGCAAATACTTACTTCAACTCCTTCTATACTAAGGTTGATAACGTTAAAATAAATCTCTGCCAATATGGACAATTATAGCAATTTCAGCAGTTCACGAGGAGCCACGAACATTGCTATGTACGTATCCACGCCAAAATCGAAATCAACCAGAAAGTTTTTAACTTTAGAACGATTCGAGCGTACAATCACATGAATTACCAGTGGCATTGTTAGTACCAGCAGGAAAACCGACATTGTTGTATAAATGTAGACTAGAATGGAAATAAACTACATGAAAGATCGACGAAAAGAATTTCTTTTCATTTTGATTTCTAACATACCTACAAATATAATAAAATATAATTGCGCTTCCTTGAATGGCATAATATCGAATAATCTTATTTTCTGGCCGGTTCATGTAATATTTGTAAGCATTTTTAACGAATAAAAGTACATCTTTGGTCTGTAATAAGAAAAACAGAATAAAGGCTGGCAAGGTTAGTGTGAAGGATTGTAATAGAGCGAGAATTAAATTAATTAATCAACTCTGAATATTCATGGATTAAACGAGGTAAGAAAAGGTATCTTATCTTCTCCAGAAGATAAAAATCGGGTTGAAATACGACAACTGGCACGAGAGGTTTGTTAAGATCGGGCGTATGGATTCGACGATCGAATCTTGGTTGCGAATTCGCACGTTGGATAATCCTTTAATCCGGAGAAAGGTATAATAAAATATAAAATTTTACAAAAGTAAAGAAGTAAATGAAAATCGTTCTAACGTGGCGAGTTATTCTTTCTGTAGCCTGTTTTAGTAGGACATTTGATAACGATCAGTCATTTCGCTTATTAAGTAGAACGTTCTCTGTGAAATGGTGAAAAAGAAAAGAGAGAAAAAAAAGCAGTAATTTTCTTTAATTAGATATCATTTCACGAATGTATCTACCATTAAAGGAATAGGTAGAATTTCGAGACCTTTTTAAAGAACGTAAAAATATTGTTTCTTGGATTCAATGAATGTAGAAAGACCGACTACTGCCATTGTTTAAATAATTAACTACATCCTTAATGTTTTTCGAAGAATTACGATAAAATTACGAAAAAAAAGAATAAAAATGAAGTTACGAAAAATATTGAACAAAAATCAATCATATTTCACATAAAATGTAACGCAGACCTTCCCTTGTTCAAAGACAATTATTGTACTCATAATATTGATCGGTGTTGCATTAATTCTAAAAAAGAAATTGTTAAAAGGATATCATCGTTCACGTGATATTCAAGCCATACATCAAGATATCTATAAGGCTAGATCTTATCCTCGCACGTCCTTCCATCCCATCTTCCACGAAATCATAGCTTTGACTCTATTGCAGATATATGTTAACTTTCTCGATTAATCCTATTCGGTATGTATATATGTACTTTTCTTAGAAAGATCATTGAATAGCACTCGTATTTCTATCACCGGTAGAGGTACTATTTTTCTCACAAATCGGGAAAAAATTCGTCGTTTGGTTAAAACCACCTGGTACCTTTCCAAAATATCTAAATTTAAACTTTCTTTTGTTCCAACCATTGGAAAACCAAATTCCAATTTTTGCACCGTTCGCGGCGCAGAAGTAGAAACGCAACTTTCCTCGGAAAACGAATTTCAACCTCCAATTTCACTTCCACCGTGTTCCATGCATCCTGTACAAAAAATTGTAATCCAGCGCTCGGTCTAGCAACAGGAACTTTTAAAACGCTTCCGAATGATGAAAGAATGCTTGGCGGAAAAGAGAGCGAAAGGGAGAACCACTGTGCACTGGTCAATTTCCCCTTAGTTTCGTCTCGCGCGGGAAGGATGGACGCGTGCGGTCTTTCTCTCTCTCTCTCTCTTTCTTTCTCTTTCTCTCTACACCCCGAATACGCCACGCTATACGTAGCCGTAAACGACCAAGCCGAGAAAGAGAAACGTGCCCGCACACCCTGTATTTACAAATACACGTAGGAAAGCACACGCACTCGGGGGAGGCCACCAGCACGTACCGGCCGCCGAGAAAATTCAACCGGTCGGTTCATTTGCATGCTCGTCTTTTTCCGATCCCTCGAACGCTCCCTCCTTTCGGATTCAACCAACGACGCGTTACTATGATAACCGGGGAGGAATTTTCTTTGTTCACCCCTTCCAAACTCCGTGGCCATCAGCGGCTGAAACGCCAGCGAGGAACAGCTTGTCCAGCATCCTCTTACGAGTTGGTCGTTGCACAGGCAGAATCGTTCGAATCCGCGGAATCATCTGGCTTTTCGGTATAATGGAAACATTTGTATTTAAAGAATATTTATAGAAGGGCTTGGAAAAATAAAAAGTACGGCGGTAAATGTTAAAATTTAGCGGAAGTTTGGAATACGTGCTATCTTAATTGATCGGATGTATAAGAAAGCAATTCCACGAACACGTCGAAACATTAGCTTTAAAAGTTTCTTAGAGATTCGAGAAACTGGTCACAGGTCTCTCGTGGGAACGTGTAATTTCAATTTCATCTCAACGAATCACTGAAATCCAATCCAATATTAGCGTTACGAAATTCTTAAAATTTCAGGCCAAGAAAGTTCACAGATATCTTACGAGTTTGTAATTTCATTTCGCAACTCGAAGATTTCATATGTATATATATATACATAGTTTAATCATAGAGTTATGGAAGAAAATTTTTTACTGATAAAATCATAACGATTCGAGACTCATCTCGGCAAAGTTCAAAGATCGAACTCTCGACTTCAATTTAAGATTCATCGCAACACGGAGCGAGAGAAGCCACCACGGTTTTCGATCTCCATTGAATTTGATCCGACCACGAGCTTAATTATCATTCCAGTTCGATCCGTTTTACCTCACGTAGACGATACTCTACAGGGGCGAGTTTCTGCGTAGTTTCTTAAAGAAGACCCACTCTGCTGTTCACTTTGTTTTTCTTGGAACTCTAATAGGGTCGCCTTTCTCCGCAACCTCTATCCATCGTTTCGTCCTGTTTCTCTCTCGCGCTGCCACTATTCCGGAATTTCAACCGGCCGCTTTCGCGATAGAACGTCCTCTCGCTGTTGTATCATCCCCTGTACCTTTTAACCCAAGCTTTTCGCCAGCCTATTTTCTGTATAATTTTCCGAACGAAACGAAAATACTTCTGTTGCTTTTTTAAGCAGAAACGTGCTCAGCCGTTTTGTTAATTTCACCGACTTCTGTCGTAAGTATTTCCAAGGTTGGAAAATGGAGCAAGAAAGATACGATTTATTTTCCGAATATGTTTCATGAATGACTTCTAGAGGGAGGTTTAGAGAGAAAGAAATGTTGCGTGAATTGTTTTCTTAATCTTCTTCCTATTCCTTTTCTGAATCTTTCCCCGCCGGATTTAAAATAAATTATTTTATTCATTTGTTATTAGAGACTAATAGTGTCTCGTAATATATCGAACAAATAGTACGAACCAATGAAAGTTGTTACGAAAAATACTTTCTTAAGAAATTTCTTTCTTTCGTCGATACGACATGTTCACACCCTTTTTCTTGATTCTTATTGCTCGAGGATTTAAACCGGTTTTTCGTGAATTATCCATGGACGACTTCGGTTATGGTCTACCATATAGTTAATTGGATAACTCGTCTCGTAATCAGACGATAATACAAGGGTATCTGGCCCGGTAGTTTGCAATACAAGTTTTACAATGTGTACACGTTGTCAGTCGTGCTGTGCCGCGACGATAATTAGACCAGCGTTAAATTATTACTTTTCCGAACGCCGCCGCGTGGAAACACACGACTCGATGATTGGCCCACTTCCATTCTTCTCTTGATCTCCTTTTCGTTCGAACGCTGCGAAGGGGAGGATTAATAATGCCATGATTTTACGGTTGCCTGACAAAAGCACCGTAATTCGGATCCAACCGTGATGGCCGGAATCGATGAACGTTTTTCTCTATAATTCGAGGAATTTTTATTCTCTCGATGTATTTCTGTACTTGTCATTTAATAAGAACATTTAACGTCCGAACATTACACGATAGAAATATAATCAGTGAATTTTGATATCATCATAGGATTAAACAGGAGGCTCTTCGTATGACATAATCGAGAACCAGCCTGTTATGCTTCAAGCTGAGAGTCTTTTAAAAATCCCTGACAAGTCGACAAATTTGTATGAAAACCAAAGATGCAATTATTGTTACTTATATTTAACATTGTTAATAATTTGGAAATTTTGAAATGTATGGAAGAACACATGTTCATCTCCAAAGTAAAAAAAAAAATGACAACTTTTTATCGATAGCGGATTGCATTTTAAAACGTCCTCTATGCAAAATAAGAAATACGAATTATCGTGTTCTTTTAGTCTGCAGTCTTTATTTAATAAGAAAGCATGCCTCATTTAATAAGGAGTAATTTTCTGCAGTAATTTTCTCCAGTAATTTTCTCCAGTAATTTGCTTATCGTAATATCAAGTACGAACATAGATGCACCATCGTCTTTTAAACAGACACGTTTTTCTATTAATACACGTGAATCGTGTGCTTCAGCAGATCAAACAAGAAGCAGATCGTACGAAGATCCAGTTTTTCGACACAAAACACCATTACAGATACAGAAAAGGATGGAGAATGCAAAGGGCCGCGATTACAACGATGGGACCTTCGCATGTTCGACGTGGTCATGGTAATTGCGTATTCTCCGGTCCGTGGAATTTTTAAAACACGAACGAGAACGCGGACCGGAAACCCGGTGGACGAAGAAGTCGTGATTTCCATACGCGAGCGCTCGATCGAGCCGGAATGGCTGACGTGTTGGAAATAATTAAACGTGACACGGGAAACCGAGAGAAAAAACGAAGGAAATATCGACACGGTTAATGATAGTATGTATTTTGCTTGTAACCGGAGCCGAGATCTCGCACAAAATTAACGCTGAGACGCTGCGGAACCCTTAACGCATGCAAACTTAATTACATGCGATCTCTCGCGATTCCATACCCGTTCGTGATACGTACAAATTTAATTAACCGCTTGTTCCGCAATATTTAACCTTCCTCTGTGTCAGCGAAGAGTGTATAACGAAGATTAATGGTGGATTAACGCGCCACCACTGTTACGCGATAAAATGACCGATTTATGGTTAATTGTAACAAAAGTTTTCGTCTTGTTTCCACATTTTTTGGATGCTTCTATAATTTGAAACCTTCGGAAATTTTTATTTCACTCGAAAATTTGTTAAACGATACTGAGATATGAACGTTCGTGTCTTGCTCGAAAATTTGTTAGATAATTTTCATGATGAAACGTTTAAAAAATAGGAGTAATTAATTTTAATACGATACGATCGAATACGACAGCATCCAACCAGAAACTTCCACGGTCGAAAGACACGGATTTTTTCAGTTGAAAGCTTGTAAACCCATGTAAGATCATTGGGAACCAAGCTTGACACTATGAGACACCAAGCCTACCAGCTAATTACAAAAAGTATTTGAAACTTTGTGTCGTAAAATTCGTCTCGGTTACCGCATCCAGCATTTTCTATCGCACTTCAACGTTCAGTACGAAACTTCTTAAAGAGTTCAGGTATTTATGTAACTATCACCTTAAGAAGCTTACGGCAAGAATTTCGTCTTAGCACTACAGAACGATAACTTAGCCGTTTAAACCCACGGACGATAAACTTGGTGGCATCCAGTTCGCGAAACAATTAAATTCTCTCGATAACTCGTAACCCGCCCAGATATGACAGCTCTAGGAAAGACAGCCCGAAACTAAATAAACTGGGTCAGTTGTCACGTTGCCAAAGCACAATTCATTCCAAGAATATCTGCCAATACTTCTTTACCAATCGATCAATAACAAACCAATATCGCCATCAGATCGTAAAGAAAACCATTTATCATCAGCATCTCCAACACGTTACATCCAAAGAAACTATTATACACAAATTTCTCACGTTTCTCGCTTCTATTTTATCCGGAGAACCACCGGTTGGCCACCACTGTTCACTTTCTCCGTGTAGGAGAGCGCGAGCTAAGCAACAGAGAAACCATGGAAGGGTGGTGGAAAGAACGACAGAGACGGAGAACCCTTTGGCGTCTCACCCCTTCGGCTACCCGTCAAGCCAGTCTCACTCTCGCTCTCGATTCGCTCTCACTCGTGTCCTCCGCAGCCCTCTTCATCTCTCACACTCTTCAACCGGCCCCACCCCCGC
>NT_177059.1:2802393-2807279 GCF_000188095.3 Bombus impatiens | reverse complement strand
CCGGCCCCACCCCCGCCGCGTATCCGCGTCTTCTCCCTCCTGACAAGTGAGAGTGGACCTTGGTCCAGCGCTGAATCGACCCTCTTTGCGTCCACCCTCTCCTCCCCTCAAACACCCCTGAACCCCTCAACAACCCCCGGCAACCCTCCGCGATTCCAATGATCCAACCTTCCTTCTTCCACCTTCTTCCACTCTCCCCCTTCCTCCTTCGTCACCACGTTCCTCGGGCTTTTCTCTGGCCTCTGCACGTCGCCGCACCCTAATCCCCCATCTCGAAGATACGTCTACCCTCGAACTCCCGTATCGATTGGCGAGAGCCACGCCAGAGAGCGCCACTGAGCTATACCTTAAAATTTTAAGAAAAATTCCGACGGAATTTTGGTGATCTTTGGTGAAGGGGTTGGTTCGAATTTTGACTGGTAGCGTGGATACTAGAGGGTTTGGTTGGAAAGGAATATACGAAACGTAGTGCCTGAATGACTAGTTTAGCTGTTAGGAGAAGACGAGTTAAGTCGACACGTGGATGATAACTTGATCGTTGTTCGTTATTGTTAATTTTAGAGGAGGATTTTCGAAAGTTTCTTACGTGTTTTCTCTGGTCTTTTCTTTTCGTTTTCGATAGAATAGTTTGAATGAACGATTTATAGAAAGTTTAAGACTGTTGTACCATGAATAGCTGCGGGTGGAAAGACTTTGCGTTGCATCGTCGACATCCCTTTCCGAGAAAGTTTCCCCGAGGGCGGAAGTTAAAGACACCGGGGACATTGTCCTGCCTTGAGTCGTTGTTACGCCTCGAGAAGCTGCAACTTTCGCAGAAGCGATTCTTTCGACGAAACAACACTGTCGAAAATCGTGTTTCCAGAGTGGATTACGATTTAAAGAAAAAATTCTCAAACACCCTGCTACTATGATACTTCGAACTTGTTCTATTGCTACGATTTTTAGTTATTTTGTCCTCTCTTAGAAATAAATCGAGCAGTCAGTCCGTTGCTTTGTTCCACCTGCTTTAGAGATAAACGGCGAATTAAAAGAAACGAAGTGACAATGTTGGGGCTGTATAAAAGGTTTCGTTTCTCAATAGTCTTAAACCGGTCGATTGACTTTACACAAAGAGCAGTATCTCTGGTTAAGAAGCCGAACGAAAGGTCGATTTCCAATTATATCCCCGCGCGAGGATAAACCTTGCTAAGCCTAAACGAAAGAATAACACCTAATGATATTTCGGCGTGCCGATCGTAAAAGCGTACAATGTAATCTGGATACCGGTGATTTCCTACTTTCGTCGATCCTAATGAAAAACGACTAACGACGTCCCTAACGAACGCATAAAACCGATCGTGAACCGAGTAGTTGTCGAACGAGCCGTTACACTACACACGATCATCCGTTCGTGATCGAACGCTAGCCACATAGTAACCGATTGCCTCTTAATTGGTCGAGAAAGCCCTGCCCGTTTCTCTATTTTAATTATTTTAATAAAATGGAACGTGTCGTGACTCACAAAAGTATTCGAATACTCATAGAAATCCTTTACGCGATATATACATGAAAGTTTTCTGTTGTTAGTGTTGGAGGATTTTTGTAGTCTAACTAGATATCGTAGAACGACTTTGCGTTTGATGCAAAACCTTCTTTTACGATCGATTTGACGTGACACATCCACGCGCTCGAAATCCGACCAAGTCACCGCGATCTACCCAGACGATCATAAAAAAAGCAATTAGCGGTCGACGCGTTTAATCGCCTCGTAAAATCCATCGTACGCGCTCTTTACATTTAGCTTCGCCCTCCTTCTCTCACCCGTTTCATCTTTGTTACACGAAGGTGCCTGTTTCTATCCTTAGCTGCTTTTCAGCCGAAGGAAACGACTGTTTAACAACCGATAAAGCCCTTCGTTCGTAGCCGGATAACAAGGCTCGCCGCGTGCTGGGATACAAAAAACGTTATGACGAATTAGGGCCACCCTTAGGTCTTTCGTTCTTGAAGGAGAAACCTGCGGAAGAAGACCTACCCCAAGGATAAATGTGTTTCCGGAGCAGCTAATGCGCGAGGGTACTGAGGATTCTCGGAACGTTTGCGCTGTTCTGATTCATTGACTAGCACGGATTACGTTTAACGAGGTTAGTGCATTTCTGGCAACTGTTGATTGTATTTCGTGGTCTTCGGAGAGGAGATGCGGGGTTAGAGGGGTAGAATGGGATAGAGGAAAAGCGGTTTAAATATTTTTGGACAAATGTATATTAAGAAAATGAAAATGTAACGTTGAAAGTATATTAATTGATATTTTATTGGTACACGCTGTTGAAACGATTTGTTTAATGAATAATTTTTTATGCAAATAGAGCGTTATTCTTTGAACAGTCTTTCGCAAAAAACCTACTCCAAGGCTTCTCTGATTTCAGGGCAGTTTGATTCCACTGAAGGACTTTTCTGCGTGAATGATATTTGGTTACAAGTTATTGATTTTGACAATGCTAATCATTAATAGAGTATTTATTACAATGTATATTTTATAATAGCCTTCATACACTTGTGTAAGTATTTCGTTTATTTAACATAACATGGACGTGTTTAAAGAGATCGATACTAATTTAAAAGACAATAAATGCAGTCAAGGTAATTTTTTAAATTGTGATTCAGTTCTTTATTTATGCATCACAGATTGATAAACTAAACATGACATGGCCAATGAATAATTTATAAGAAATTTAATTGAGAATATAAATAGAGATAAACCTTGAGCTATTAAGTTGTCTGACCTTTAGCGCCTGTTTCTACTACGTCCTTCCTATACGTGGAACTATATCATAGATGTATACTGCCTGTTCCACTGGCAATCTCGGAATAATCAATAACCGAATCTACTACTAATCGATACAAATTACATATAGATAAATGTCACACCCTAATTTAGGTTAATACAATTATTTATAGGAACAGAATGAATCAAACTCCTCTCATCTTATAATTTCTATAAAAGGAGAAATTACGTCAAAATGAGTGAATCGATCTCTTTCTTCCTTCGTTTTCTTTAGACATTATACTTCCCTCTAATGAAAATATATTAATCTTAATGCAATAATAATGTTAGATCAATGCGTATTAAATTTCGTTTCTACGAAGTTCGAATTTAGTGGAATCACTTATTGTACACTTTTTATATCTATAAAAATATATCTAATAAGAATCGTTCTACCGCTCTAATACTTGCACACAGGTGCAATAACAGTTTATCAAAGGAAATACGAAAGGAGATAAATTGCAAAGCCAGTTGCTCGGCCCACGTAGCAGCTTGCTCGTTATGCAGCTGGTTCGCAATCTCATCGGGGAAATTTTCTTCTTAACCATCGATAAGACGGTGAGCAAACTTAGGATCGGAAAACTTACCCCTTCTATGCGTGCTATCCCCGTGGAAAAAGGGTCGCGAGATTATCCGGGTCGTATCTCCATAAAGGCGACTCCGCAACCGTCGACTTTTCGCCACAGTTTGTAGTTCTTAAAGGGGATCCGGTAAACGTGGTCGTCGTCTTAAAAACGATCGGCCGAAAGAAGAGAATCGCGAATTAAATTCCATCGTCCGATTAAAATTGTCTATCGTAAATGATAAAACCCACTCTTCCAAGAAACAACATTCAACACTATAAAAATAGCGACGATCTTGTGATAAATTTGATTCAATCTTTATGAAATCTACAATTTCAATGTTTCTCGTTAGTAAAGTATATAAAATCGAAAATATCTCGAAAGCAAGCTATCAAGGCCAAAGATTCGACGAGTGTTGGTTTTCAAACGTTTTATCATTCGCCTACAATTCATAGCCATCGCTCAAATCGTAGGATCCACCGTAGCCAGTCTTTTCATCTTCGATCGAGCCTAACGCTCAAAATCAAGCGTCGTTCAGGGCTACCATCGTTCCGATCAGTTCAGTCCAGGAAGATCCACAGGATGACCTAATAATATCCGAACGGAATCGCGTGTACGCGATTTTATCGGGCCGCCGGTTAATCGATAAAGCGGCACAAACGAGTCCGTACGAACGCGGAAATTACGTCGCCCTACCTAATATCGTCGCCGGTCGACCGTTTAAATTAATTAACCGGTACTTTTGAAAAAGTAGGTACGCTATGCCTGGCAGGAACATTATACACGGGTCGGCTGGTTGCGCGAAAACGAACATTAACAAACACCCGCGGACCAAACGGAGCGTCCTCCTCGTCGTATCAGTCTCGTATGGGCGTAATTTGTGCGAATATCACACGAAAGAGGACACCGAGCAAAGAAGAAAAAAAAGGTTGGAAATACGTGGAGAGAGGAGTTTTTATATAGAAGGTACTTTTGGCTCTAACTCTCGCGACTCGTTCCGGAATTTCCGTGCTCAAAGGACGAAAAAACGAGTGGTCCGTGGGCGAGGACGAGCTAAAAGCGGTTCGTCTCTCGAAGCAGCCGCCTCCGATAGAAGTACCGTTGCGGCGCGGCGGTAGCGGCGGCCCGTCGTCTCACTCGTCTCTGATGTCTGCGTTAACTCTATTTGAAATTTTAAAATTCAATGAGCCAATCCGATCGAGTATATTGCCGGCTCGTGCTTCTGCTCTTTTCTCTTTTTGCGGATGGTTCGCGGAGCCACTACCGCGAAAGAAAAAGGGGGGACTGGCGAGGGCCTTTGTGATACGTTTTAACGGGGTTCCCTTCGGCCTTTTCGAATTCTCGATAGATCAAAAGCGTCGACCAACCTCGTCGACCAGCTTCGTCAACACCGACGAACCACATCTATACACCCATCTCTCTTCTGCGTTTGTTTCTCACCCTCTCTGTTCTTTCTCGTCCTCTTTCGGTTCCTCGTCCTCCTCGTCTGCCTCCCTCTTGGACGTCGTCAACGTCGTGGTTCG
>NT_177059.1:2769315-2802315 GCF_000188095.3 Bombus impatiens | reverse complement strand
TCGTGGTTCGACTGGTTCGGGACGGGCGTTTTCTGTCGCGCGCGCGAAAACTTTTGCGAGCCGAGCCTCTCGTTCGCTGGCACGTGAAATTCCTGTGCGAGGGTTTAATAATCACGCGGCGAGCGTCCGCTTTGTGGCGCGCGACAAAGCGAATTGATTTGTTTTATAAATTGGGGTAGGTCTGTTTGCTTGGCTAACTTTCGGAGGATAGCCGTGTAGGGACCATTCTATGCGCCCCCGTGTCTCTCTCCATCGAAGAGAGGTAAATTAAAGGGAGACGCCGAGTCTGGAATCACGTTGCTTTCTCCCTTTCTCTCTCTTTCTCTCTCTTTCTTTCTCTTTCTCTTTGTAGTCGATACTGAATTATTCTTTTGTTTTCTGTTTTCTTTAACTCAGGGGACTGCTTGTCTAACGACAAGGGGGTTGATTGTGTTTTTGTAGAACTTTCCGAGACACGGCGTAAAAACGGAATTTATCGTATAAAATATTACGAGAATATTTGACGGACTAGATATGGTGTAATGGTGTAACAATTGCTTTGAGATCTGCATCGTTGCAACAAAAATTCCACGTAACAACATCCTCCGACGCAACCACGTATCAACATACAATATAAGATAACCGAACCTGTATTTAATTCCCTTGCAACGTGTTTACAGCGCAAGAAGAAAAAGGAACAGCAGAAAAGAAAATTGCTTAATTACAAATCCGTCGACAACGATCGTTAGGAAATGTATCACCTAGGCGCACTTTCTTCTTTCATCCCCAAAAGAGCCACGTATCTGTGTACGAAATTATCCCGAGTAATCGTTACACGAGCATCATCCCCTTCGGCACGTAATAAATTCTTAAGAACCGTCCAAGGTGTCGGCCGATAACGACCGGTCGTTTACTGGCGTATAAATGAAAAAGCGAGACGTTCTGCTCGCCACGGCCGGAAGCCCGTAATTCTGCACCACCCTCCGCGCCTTCTAATAAATGCCTCGTGCCGTTCGCCCGGACATAGATATAATTCACTGTTGATTATATATAATATATCCAGTCGTACGTGTTTCTCTACGCCATTGTTCTGACTTTATTAAGCGATTCCATTCAAAGCAGCCTTCCCCACCGTTGTCGCCGGACGACCGTGTTGATTCGTTTAAACGCCGCGTCTCGCGAGTTTATTTAATCTGATCGTCGCAATTCAGTGGCTCCTTTTTACAGAATTTTTTTCACAAAGTATTCGAGAACTTTTTAAGAGTAATTTCACACGTTAATCGACTATGGTAATCTTATTGCTACTGTAGTAATTTTAGGAAGTTGCGATCGTAGAAAAATTTCGAAAGATTCGTCTCTCTGTCTCTCTCTCTCTATCTATCTATCTATCTATCTATCTATCGATCTATCTCTATTTCTCTCTTTTTCGCAACAGAAATTTAAGAGAAAGAAAATGATACTTTAAAAATATTTTATTAAGAATTTCTAATTTGAAGCGTAAAGGCGAAGATAATTGTTTCCCGAAGGGTCCAAAATCATCCCCTACATTATTCAGCCTTGGCACACGCACCGAACTGTATGCGAATGTGTGTACAAGGTCAGGGGGTTGGCAGGCTGCGTTATTGGAAGAGGAATATCGTGGGAAAGGGAAAAGGGGAGTGGTTCGCTGATAACAAGACTGTTCACCACGTGACTTCAATACAGAGCTGCAAAAGGGGCTGGCATCGATACACGAAACGCGAGCACGCTTCTCAATTGCGGGGAAATAGTCGTACGCGGCTTGAATTGTTTTTACGTTTCTGTTTTCCAGGAAATTCATTCTTTTCCATTTTTATTCCTTCCGAAGGAAATTTTCCCCTTTCCATACAGTTTCCTCGGTAACCTTCCAAACGGGCTTGATAATTACAAATATAGAAGTAAGACGAACTGTTTATAGTAAGCATAAAAATTATTTATCTTAATGATATGTACAAAAACAGACATTATATAAAGTTATTTAATTGATTTCCTTATAAATTCTGTGCGGCATCTTTTAATTAATTTCGAGCTGAGTGAAGTCTGAGTATATATGCACGTATGCGTATATTAAAGTTTGACTTCACAACGAAATTTCCATGCGTAATTACAAATTTGTATATCATTACAAATATTTCGCAACGGCATAAACAATTTAATTTATACCATCGAATATCAGCTGAATTAACCGATTCTGAATCTACATCTGCATAATCTCTTTCTATTTTTAATGACTGCGTGCCATTTCGAAAACCAGTCCCGCGAAACAAACCACATCGGACGTCGTTATCGTCATAGTTAATAACCATATTTCTTTCAACTGGCTGCACGTTGACAAGCGCAGGATAACATATAAAACGAGAAATTACATTTGCTGAACATAAGCGCGCGATCACTCGACGTCTTAATGCCAGTTTCTTTCTCATAACCGCATAGAGAACGATCGAGAGGAATGGTTATTTATTTTATTCGAAATGTTCCGAAAAGGAAAGGAAAGGAAGATTACGGAGAAGAAAAGAAGAGGAAAAAAAGAGATATAGTAAGGTAAGGTTATTCGAGCTGATCAGAAGTCAAACTCGGCTTTTTATCAGTTTCTCAATTTCATTGTATAATTACACGATTAATGTTCAACTATCGAGATAACAATTATTTATAATTTCTACAAGTTCGTCCTCATGAATTTAATAAAAAACAAATAATAAATACCTAGTTCTGCTGATTGAAATAACCCTTACGGAAAATAAGAAAGAAATGTTACGTTCCGGCGAATAATTCAGTCGGTTAAGGTTAAGGGAACGTTCTCTTTCGGCTCGGTTATCCGCGTCGACCGTTTCTCTCGTACGCGATAATTGCCGGCGTTATTAAAAACAGTTTATGCCAGCCAGATCAGTCCGGCGTTCGTTAGTAGAACGCGTTCTGAGAATCCGATTTTAATAGGCGCGTAGTTTCCCGTGAAACGCTCCGAGTCGACCAGAACGATTTTACGACTGCTCGTTCCACGGCCTTTCGGTGGCGTACCGGGGCAAACAAGAGGAATGGTTCCGCGCTGCTTAAGAGACTTGGCCGAATAATTAAAATTGATGTGACAGCAAATGTTGCCGCGTACATGTAAATCAGTTGGCATCCCGACGCAGATGACGCAATCCACCCCCTACCACGATCCACGTTTCTTTTTCCTCTTCCTTTAGTCGAACGTTTTCGATCGTGAGTTTAAAAATCGTTCGGATTTTAGAGCGATATAAAGTTTATATCGAGGATGCGGTGCCATCGTTTCGGAAAACGAAACGTTTTGTACGACTCGTGTGGCATTCTTTTCTCGTTTATTTTCGAGATTCGCGAACATCAGCCGGTGCATACGAATTAGTCGCATTAGTCCTCAGGCAGTTAAATGTTTTCGACGAGGTTTCATCTTTCCAGGTTTTGTTACACACGTATACAGATATTTTCAGACTTTCGACGTATTACACATTCTTCGGGGTGTATGGTTACGTTCGATTACGGTGATCGTGCAAGACGAATGGAATGAGATTTGATTTGGCTCGCTTTAAGTTCGTGCCTCTCACAGATATAATTAGTATTTGAATTAGCATAGTGATAGAGTCGTGTCTTTAGAAATCTTTTCATCGATCGGTCGACCATTCCTTTACGTTGTACTAATTCGTATCGAAGATACATACTTCGTACAATACGAACGATTTCCAGAAATATAATCAACGATTCGATTAATTTATTTAATTGAATTAATTTTAATTATTAGCTATCCCCTTACTTTTCCGACTAACTGTAGTACAACGCAATAACGTTGTTCCAAACTAACTCGCTGATGGTTCTACGTGTCGTTTAACATTTCCATTGTACGTCGAATACGAGAAACGTGTAAGTACGTGGACGCGTGTAAAGTCGAGTGCAACGGGACACTCGACGTCCGTGACACTTTAACGACTCTCTGAGCGATCGAGGAAGGTTCTCGGTTCTCTGCGAAGTTCGGTCATGAGTTCGCGTCGCGATCGAATTTTTCGCTCTTTCGTTACGGTCGACGGGCACGCGATTCGAGCCCGGCGAGTTCGAGTTCGACCAACGCTGAATTTGTTGGCAACGACACTCACCGTAATCGCGAGACGCCGTTTCCGCGAGATTTACGACCAATTCCGTCGATGTTTCTTGGATAAGCGAGTGACGTTCTAATGACGCTGTTCCGACTGACACTGGGAACCAGGATTATTATTAATCACACAAACAAAACCGATCGTAAACTCTGGAGACTTAATTTACGATTTTTCCTCGCGATGCTGACGTTCGTTTATTTATCCGGCAATTGTTAGTAGCTGATTTGTCGTGTTTCTTCTTCTGATTGTCTCTCTCTCTTTCTCTCTCTCTCTCTCTCTCTCTCTCTCCCTCTCGCTCTGACTCCTGAGAAGAATAAAATGATGCTATAAAATTCGAATATATTTATTAGGTAGTATTTTTCCAATTTGGTTATATCCAATGCCAGTAGTAAATAAAGAATTGTGACATCATGAAAAAATATTTGTGATCATCTTTTGAGAATGGTTTTAAATAGAGAATGCACATGTAAAGAATTTCATTTACATTTACGTTTGTTTATAATAACTGTGATTTGGAATAATATTCTTCGTCATATTACTGTTACATTGACATTTATATAAATTTTTAAGATCCAATCGATCTTCGTTCGTATTTCAGCAATTATGAATCGTTAGGAGTTAACAGATACTGTCTTTCGTTTAAACTGAAGATCATTACTTCTGACTTTTACATCATTTACCGTCTCAATTGGTCAATTGTTCGAGCCTCAGTTTTCAAAGAAACGTTAAAATTGTAACCATGCCCCTCCTCTGTAAAAAATACCTTTCGAAGCAATATAATTCGGGTTATAGAGCTTCTCGTGCCAGGCTCTAGTTTTTGAGGCCTGTTATTGTCAGTAGAATGAGCAGTCATGAACGGGCACGTGAGTGATGGACGAGGAAAGAGCTCGCGAGCCAGCCTGAGAGAAACCGCGTGTATCCACCAAACGTGGAAGAGCGAGCCAACGAGAAATAGGTGAGGAAGTGAGATGAAGAGAAGAGGATAGTATTTGCCAGTTCGCAAGCAATTATCGCGCGCGAATCGCGCCACTTGCTGCTACGTAAATTGGCTCGCGTTGGTTATATCGATCTTGTTCAGTAATTTAAGCCGAGTTAAACTTCGTGCCACGATCGATGATAACGCGGTCTACGGTATATTCGAACCTTTTCCTCCTCTCTGCCTTTTAACTCGCGACGAATTTAATAGCCGCGAGAAATCCAGTTGATTGACGGCACGTAGAAACCGAGGTTGTGAGAAAATCGTGTTATTTGGTTACTTTTTCAGTTGACCCTGAAGAGAAATATTTCCAAGTCTATCGATTATTTTCATGGTCGAGAAACGATATTCTTATACGTCGTTATATATACTTCTCGACTTTCTAAATTTTTCTTCTCGATGAAAACGAGACAAAAGTTTCGAGTCTCGAGTTTCAAAAAACGACAGCAAATAATTTCTACGAAAATTCGTACGAAAGCTCCGTAACCTTACCGATCCTGAATTTATTTCAATTCGTCACATCCCTAGGAAGGAAGTTCTATCACGAGGGCAACCAATTGATGATCCAGCACGACATCCGTAGGAACAATGGGTTCCTTTTGGAGTGGGTCCTTGCCGTTGCGCAGTGTCCCAACGAGTATCCTTAAAATTCCGCGAATACGAAGGATCCGCGTAGCACGTCATAATCATAATTAACCCCGTCGTCCTTTCTAACGAATAAGCTTCAAGGTAAAAACGTACTTTACCGTAACGTGACTCTCGTTTCACCCGGCGCTGCCGGTTCATCTTAACTTTACAAACAGACGGTACGGGACAATAGTTACCCTCCAGTTTCGGAATTACAACGTCTACCGGGTCGGGGTATCATAATATCGTACATACATACATATATAATACCCTGCCCGACAGCCGTACAAGGACCTTCACTCGGCGAACACGAAACACATCCCCGACCCAACCCCCGTTCGCGCAATACCCCTCCGTATACTTGGCCAACTCGCCGGATGAAATCTTAACGAGAGGCGCGGCCCGCTTCGAAAACCAACCCCACCGACAATGATGGACCGGTTTTTTTTACTTCTTCTTGCGGTTTCGTCCTTATCCCGGAAAAATACCTTGCAATTAAGCCGCATTTCGGGAGACAGGTGGCACGTTGCGCAGCCACTGGTTCTGGTTTCATCAGCGACTTTCCGGCAAATTTGGTAAATTGTGTAAAGACGCAACAGCGGCTGGGTTAATTTCGCTATTTTTACCCTGACATATTCTAAATTTATCTCTTCTTCTCTGCTTCCATAGAAACCACTTCCTCCATCGTGAAATATCATCTGTTCTAATTTCAATCTTCGCCTACTTCTATGCCAGACTCTAAATGAATTATCTCGTTCGATCCTTTCTACCATCTTGCATAATCGATAATATATCTAATAAAACGCTGCCAGAGTGTTCCATTTCCGATGGTTAAAGATTCCCCATCCGGTAGCGTGCCAAGAGATACCTACAGCGATATCGCAGGCTGTTCAGGAATTCCGTTCCACGCGAGTCGATTTTTACGCATTTAACAATATGAATAATGCAGAAACGAGGTAATTCGTGCACCGTACAGCTCTCGCGATGTCGTCGTCGTCGTAGAACGAAGTCGAACAATTTTGCGAGGTAATTAACGATTCCTGCCGGCAATTTCGCGAGATCTTCGGCACGTTGTAACGACCAACCGAGATACGGCCGGCTCCTTTCGTTAGATCACTTGCTGAAAACTCTGTAAATTATCGCTGCAAGTTTATACGGTGACACGGAAGTGCGCAGACGCGGTTGCTACACCCATAATTGCACTAATTATTATTGTTTCGGCAGAGGGTTGGGGACGACCGGACGGAAAAGTCTCTCTCTTAACTTCCGCGACGTCTCCCGAACGGTTTACGACCGACGAGACGGTAAAGTTCTCGTGTAAGACCGGTTCAACGCCATGCGACGATTTCTTCGTCTAGAAAGTATGATGGGGGAGAGGTGGTCACGCGTTCCTGGCGATCGATGTGCTTGAACGTTTCTTCTGTTTTGCTTTGAATATCGTCGAAATGATCTAGGTATTTCTTACCAAGTAATCTTCCTTACTTACTTTATCAATGAGTTAAAAAGTTGTAAGTCATTGATTGTTCTTCTATGATTCTACGATATTACGTTAAAAAGAACAACGAGATGATTTGTAATTATTAAATTTATTCTTGTCGTATATGGTACAGGTAAATCTATAAATTAATGTCGTTATATCTAGATAAGCTACTGTTATAAAAATATATATGATTGTACGATTACGATTACTATTCTTCGTCTCAATATCAGAAAATAAAATGTTCGAGAATAAAAATATCTGAGCACAGTTTATGCGGACAAAATATTCCCACAACCAGTTGGAACGCTTAACCTCGTTTCGCACCATCTATTTTTCATGTACGATATGTATATTACAAGTATAGAATCAACGCGTTGTAGTGTGTAGTGGTGCACGCGAAAATGTACGGATATGTCGAAATGCTTACAGGTGTGCACACACGGAACATTCTATGATACCAACCCCCGCGAGGGTTTGTCGAGCGCCAAAGGTGGAACACGCCAGTTCGTGCTCAGACGTGACTCGAGACGCAACCCCATTTTTTATCTACCTCACAGATTGTTTCTTATCACGTTTTAGTAAACTCCTGAACTGCGTACAGCTGAAAGTCAGGTACGTAACTTTCTCTGCTATATTTTCAAAATCTTGTTAGCTACTTTTCTGTCGACTGTATTTAAGTAATTTTGTTTGCGGTAACTTTCTTTCTCTGGAATTTTCTGAATAATACTTGTGTACGTTGGTAACGTAGAAAGGCGAAGAATTTGTTAATATTTGCAAGCGTGTTTGTTGCTTTTTGATCGTTTCAGATCGCCACTATCGTTGTATTTTGCTCCAAAATTATAACGAAAGACGATTTGCCTTAATTCTATGGACAAACCACGCGAACAAGAGATTGCTCTTTTTCTCTGTAACTAAAATTCGAAATTGATTTCCCTTTTCATTCCTGTTATCCAAAACTCGTAGCTTTTTACCGGTATGCGTATATATACAGAATCCCACGGAATTGTAACCGAGCAGAGAAGAAAATTCGAAGTAAAATACCATCGGTGATCCATCGGCAACAATTTGATCCGACATAGACTCGGTAAGAGCTATAATCGTGGCTGACCGCGTAAAATTTCGACCGTTCGCCCCCGGCGGTGGGGCGATCGCGGCGATTTATCATTTCAACGTGTCTGGATCCTGGTAAATTGCGACGTCTCACAATCCGATTCGATTCGATTTCACCGCGAAATTTCGCCGCGGACTGAGAAACAAGAACGAAGAAGGAGGCGTCTTGGTCTCTCAAATAAATTAAACGTCGACGAAACCGCTCCTTTTCTCTCTTTTCTATCATGTGTGTATGCATGTATGTATATGTGTACGCGTGCGTGCGTGCGTTCTCTCGCGCACGATGGTCAGAACAAAGAGCGGGCCGACCCGGAGCGACGTAGAAATATCGGGACAAATCGCGTTGCGTAAGCTGGCTGGCGTCCACATCGTCCGCCTCCTTTTTATTTCCCGGAAATTTCGCCGGCAAATTTATTCGTCGCGCTGAGCTACGGTCGAAAGGACAGAAGACGACGGGGCCAGGAACGTTCGCCGCCATTTTGACGGAGTTTCAGCGCGGTTACCGTCGCCTTGGACGAGGTACCGAGGTTGTTGCAGAAAAAGATAATTAACATTATGGGATCGTAATTGATATTTGTATTTTGAAGAGTGTTAATAGCTCGAACGAATTTTTTCAGAATACATAGTTTTCTATTTATTTTTCAATTTTCTGTATTTAGGTAATCGAATTAAAATTGCTAATTAAAAGACTAAGTAACAATTTACAATTTTTTTTTTTACAATTTTTTCACTGATATTTTTAATTCTATCTTCTAAATCCAAACAAATTTAGATAACTTAAACAAGTTCAGTAACGAGATTAACAACGAAAGTTGTCGCGTGCGAGGCAAGCGCAACCAATCTTTATTTCTTCATATGTATTTCCCTGTTATCATGAAGAAATTCTTTAGAAATGAAACAATCAAATAGCAACCTTAAGTATATTCTACAAAAATGATCAGTTTTCATTAAACGATGGTCGACGACGACAAAGAATTCAGAGCTATTGCGCACACGTATAGGTGGTCTTACTTTACGATACACAACGAAATATCGTTCATATTGTTGGTCCCCTGCATTTTACCGAAATTTAATAGCACGCGAGCGCTGGCGCCGCCAGCTATGATTTCAAAGCGTCCATAAAATGTCGGAGACAACACTGTTTTAGAGGAAAAACGGAAGTTTATTTGGGTATCTCTGCGTCGTTCTCTTCTGACTTGTTCCTTTTCTCTTCCGAATTTCGTTTAATTCACGTGTGTTTCTGCAAGCTGACTCATACATAACGTATCACAAACTATTTTCTCCGAAACTATTAAAGATATAACTTTGTCTTCTTATATGAGCGTCTAAAGATCAGAGTGCTACGTAAGGAAGCAAATCAGAGAATGTTGCATTTGTTTGCGTTTACACAGATACGCCGAAAATATTCCGGTATAAGTCGCCGAAATGGAAACAGGACTGAATTTTGGACAACTAGAAGTTTATTAAACGTCACGCTCAGTCCGGCTTACTCAAAATTTTATGGTAAACTTATATGCGTTGAATTTACACCACTTCGTAAATATTGAAATTATATAAAATATTTCAATTGTTTTTTATCTCTCATGGTCGAAAAATATTCTCGAACAATTAAAAAATATAATTTTTATCAAATCTCATCCGATATTAAATATTCATTTATCGCGTGTTTTTTTTTTTTTTTTTTTTTTTGTTTGTTCGAGATCATTTGCATATTAAAAACGTCAAAATTACAATGACGCTAAATTATAACGCATCGCATAACCTGTCACGAGCATTGGCTTGCGACCAGAGCAATAAAGAGGTCTTTCTAAAAACCGATGCATTTAAATAAACCAGAGCAGCTGTCCTTCCATCATCGTATATCGTGCATTTGCCAAATTACTCGCTGTATGACAAAAAGCATCGACCCACGACATCGATCATTCTTTTTTATCTCGTGGAAACACCAGCGGCCGAAAGCTACAGGACCATCAAACAGACAACTTCTGCATCCGTTGCACTGTTCTGATATTCTCCGTCTCTTTTATCACCTGTCGCGTAATCCGTTCCACGAAATTAGTAGCTATCGCAAAGCCGATTTACCATGTCGTTTATAACATGCAAACAAGTTTATCCCAATTTCGTTACAGACGCATGCATGTCTTCGTACATTTGTGCCAACTTAGAATGGCAAGCGTATAAATAGAAAAACTATATCAAATCCAATTTAGAAATTTAGTTTGTAATTATAGCTCGGAACAAAAATTTGGAAACGATATAGACCGATATTATTTGCAATACTATTTGATTTTTATGTTGTTAAATTGTCATACGAAAGGAAATATTTTAATATAAAGTAGAGACAATTTGTTCTATAAGTCCATGGTGCGAACGTTAATAATATAATCAATTTTGTAACAGTTAATATTTTTGAAGTGTTCAGAATAATGTCGAGATATATATCATGTTCTCAACAATTTTTAATAATAAAGGATTGAACTTTAATTATTTTTTTATCAACTTATCGATTTATCATGTTTTTCCGTTACGATCTTCATATTATGTTACAATACAAATTCAAAGAGATACGAGGCACAAAGCAGTGTCAGAAAACGCGGATCAGACCATGAGAGCGAGGCCAGGTTATCCTTGATATTTAACGATTGATTGGCAGGATTGGCAATTTGGCCAATTACCCTCGAGTTCCTCGAGTTTCGCGGAATAACGAATCAAAATTACATAGTCGGACCCCGAAAGTATCCTGGATCGGGAATAAAATCTCGATTCGAGGCCGAAGGGCGTTGATCAGAATAGACGGTGTTCGCCGTTTAATCCAGAGAAACGTGAATCGACCAGATTTATCACAAAATAAATTGATGAGTTACGTTCGATAATTGGAAACCGCTAATTTCCTGTGAATTCGAGGGATTTTGGTCGAGAGAAACTTCGTAGGTTTGGTAGTTACATGGAGATAATTAGTGAAACCACGGTGATTGATAAAGAAATTGAAGGTATAATCGAAGAACGAAATAACAATTCCGGAATATGTATATAAGCGGTTTAAGTGGCTCTTTTGCTTCGAATTCCGTGAAAGTAATTTTTATGAAAATCGTTCGATTGCTCTTGTAATCATTGAAAATTTGTTCGAATCGTGCCTCTTGAATTTTCTTTTTTCTTTCTCTTTCGCTCGTAAATTTTAGTTTCAATCTGATATCGAACTAGGTACTTTCGCATGTTTTGCGGAACGATTTTACACAACATTTCGCGCTTCACTGTAATAAAGTAGCTCTTCGATCTCATAAACGTTATCCCACGTTGTCTCGATTACGTTTAATGCCTTAGAATTTGCCATTTAATAGCGTTAAAAAAGAAGAGAAAAAATATTTAATGCCTTGAAATTAATTTTTTTCGCGGTTTCTCTTCTCTGTCAGCGTGCTTCAAAATATATACAGGGCGATTGGTAAGATTAAACTGTTCATAAGATAAGATAACTTTATACTGTAATTCATAAACTTTACCAAACTGCCCACTATATGAATCTTCAGGCTATACAAAAATATGCAATTTAATTTTTTTCACCACATTTATGCTTTTTATAGGCAGGTTAATCACGACGATCTTTATTTATTTGGCGATAAAAAATATCCAATATAGTATTTCGTAACTTCTACTCAACTACTTGTACACATGCTTCGGCGTATGAATTAAAATTGTCCATAAAAAGTTGTCTTCACACGGATTTGAATTTACATTTCATCCAAACCTACACATTCGAACGGAACACACTGGCTGGCCAATATATTTGTTTCCCCAAATTTTCCTCCACGTTCACCGCGACCATTACCACAGTTACACGGCCATTCGACTCGGCCCGATAAAATCGAAGAGCCCACGACAACGGCGTCTACGAAAGTTTCAAGGAAGCCCATTTCGACTTAGCAATTTCGCCGGGACTATTTCCACTTTTCCAATTCTTTCACCCCCTCGTCTGCCGCGGTGTTTCCCCGCGTGGTCGTGACTTTTCCACGCAGCTCTCCGAGAGAGTCGTAAAGTCCCGGGCGCGCTCGAACCCGGAGCGGCTATCGATTTCACGTGTTTCCTTTCGGAAATTGCCTTGTTTTTTTTTCTCTCCCCCGCAGCAGCGTGTGTGTTTCGGGCCACGGGGGAAAGATCGATACGATATCGCGATACCTTCGACCACCGCGCTGGGTGGTCTCTCCGAGGAGTGACCACGCTCTTTCTGCAAATCCGCCTTAATTCGCGCCCCCTCCACCGGACACGATACAACGTCTTGTTTAATTATACGCGTATAGTAAATAATAAATTAATGGTAGTCTGAAATGATTCACCGATCGAAAAAATTTTGAATTTGAGATTCTCTTGTAAGAATTTTATTTCACGAATTTTATCTTCGATTAATGTGAAACGTGAAAATGAAAACATATAGGCACACATTATCCCATTCGTTGTAGTAAGTTCATGCGTAACAAGCAATAAAACAACATCTAACATCCGCATAACTCTTTCTATGTATATACCCTCTCTGCTAAAATTAGCCAATTATTCTCGTAATAACCAATTTCGAATTTACTTTAACAACAATTGTTACCTCTGACTGGAGGAACGACAAAAATTCTCCATTTACGTAAACACGAAATTCACCCGCTAGAAGTCCCACACACAATGTTAAAAACACCACGTATTCGTCCTTATTTGTAACAAATCTCCTGCAACAATAAGAAGAAAAGAATTGACGATAGCAATGTAGATCCTTCAATCGTTGCGCCATTTCACAGCAGCTTCCGAGATCACGCGGATGGGAATGAAAAAAAGAGGAAAAGATTCACGAACCCCGAAAGAACGAGGAAGGAAACGAGGAGAGCAACGACGAGAGAGAGAATAACGCTTTAAATCGCTCGGCGGGGTCGAGAGGACGCGGAACGGAGCTCGGCCGAGCTCGCCTCGTAATCCAGACAGATGGGACTCGTTAATGGGACGCGCGAGTAATTTGCAAGAAATCTAATAACACCGTGGATGTCTCTCTCTCTCTCTCTCTCTCTCTCTCTCTCTCTCTCTCTCTCTCTGCTACTCTCCCGTCCCCTTTCACGGCCCATAATTCGTGGCCTGACTTTTCCCCCTTGCTGGCCGTCGTTGGCCTCTCTCTAATGACAATACACAGGGAGGGCATCCCGCTCGTGAAAATTAAAATTCGCCCCGAAGCGCTAGTGAATCGCGCGGCCGCGCGCTCGCTCTCGTCCACACACGCTGGACACATTGCGCGTTAAATTCGTCGGCGACGCGAAAAAGGAAAGAAAAGAGCACAGTGAATTGTGTGCATGAACCAGCCACGACGATGTGTGCTCGGTCTTTTAAGTCGCGAGCTTTTTAAGCAATTTTCGAGAGAGAAATTCTTCACGACGAGAATTAGAAATTTCGTAGGCTTGCAAGAGGGTGGAAAATTGGCAAGCGTATAATCTTGATGAGTAGACTATGAATTTTTATGCGAGTTTATAGTTCTAGGAATGGGATTAACAATTAGTATTAAAGATCTAGAATCTGAATAAATTCGTTTCATCGTCTAAACATCAGAACGAGAAGTTTCCTCTGGAAATTTCATATATTTCCGTATTATCTACACTCTGTGTATTTTTGCACGTTTAAATTTCCAGATATAAATGGAACGAAGATTGTCATAATTTTCAACAATTCGCCGCCACTCGAGTCCATCGCTATCTACTCGCGATCTCGGTGTGTGGGTGCACACGCGATGCAACTTCGTGGCAGTATAGTATAGAGAGAAAAGGCTGAAGAAGGGTCGGGGGTGGAAGGAGCAGGACTCGTTAAGCAGTTTGCGGTTCGTCCCGGCCTTTTTTTCAAGGCGCGCCTTTAATGTAAACATATTCCGCGAAGAGATTGGCATCTTCCTCTGTTTCGCTAACTTTCTCTGTTTCCTGTCCTGTTCCTTCGCTTGTGCCTCTGCTTTCCGCCGGTAGAGCTATTCTATTTGTGCCTTGGCATTCTCGTTCCCCACCCGAGTTTCCGCTCCTCCGTTCGCCGAGCCTAAGCGCGTTTTGTTTCGCGCGTCTTCGTTCTTTTGCGAATCAGGCTTACCTTCGTTGGTCCACCCACGAAGATCGATCTGGGAATCGGCCGGACGGTGATCTTTTGATGATGGAGCTGGATGAAAGTCCGATTCCCCTTTATAAATTGATTCTTGCTTTCTCAGTGTGGTACATCGGTTCGATGAAATTGCTCGTGGCGCTCGTTGGACAACGTTTCCGTCCGCTGTATTCGATTTATTTATTGATCCCCCAGAGAGCATCGTATGAGTAACGCTGCAAGAATACACGATGGAAGAGCTTATTCCGTGGTAATCGATGAATAGGACGGAGTATATTTTCTTCCAAATTAAGAACAGCTTGCTTGTCTCGTGTAATGGTTGTTCGGTTGGTTTGTTCGGGTTTTTCGCGAATTTAAAAAGATTTCTGGTTCTGTACGGTAATCTTACGTAGTGGAATCTTCGCTATCAGAATGTTAATTAATAAATTCGAGAATGTGCTTTGTGAGAAAAAATGAAGAACGCGAGCGAAAACTAAAAGAAATTGCAAAATTTTTATTGCAATATCGTCATTTCGTCCAACGTCAACAGCAAACTTTAAAATCTTCAAAATAGTTTTACTCTCTGCGTATCTCTTTTACCACATTTCAGTCCAAATTCTTTGGTCTCGTGTAACGTCACTTCAGCTAACGTTCGTGAAATGAAACGAAATCGCTTCTTTCGTGTGGGACAGGAATCACGACTCTCGTCGTCCACTGTTCGTTTCACCGGAATAGAATCTTCGTTTTAACGTGAACCAAGTAGCTTCGGACGCTTTCAACCGCTCTCGACAGTGGTTCGCGTCGACGTGAACCGATCATCTTGCATTATCATCGTGAGGCGCGTCCTTGGTCCAAGGAAACGATCAGATGCCGCGTAATACGATCCAAGCGGAATCCGTAAGTCGCGCTGTCCTCACGCTCGGTTAGCGTGACGAATCGATAATGAGCCACGTTTCAATTTTAATAGACGTCACAGGGATTTGTCTCTCCCGCGAGTAGAGTCCTCGACGTGGTCCCATGCCATCGGCTGTTTCGCGTTTCTGCTCGAAAAAAGAAATCGGCCGTAGAAGTCGGGTAACTCGATCTGCACGAACACCTACGAAATCGAATTATACCGGCTGACACGCCATGAATTTTAATCGGCTCTTAATCTCCATCGGCTCCGTCCCGGACCGTTACGTTCCTCGATCGCCGCGTGCTCCTTTCGCTTTTCGCAATACATTGTTTTACCACGAAACGAATGGTCGAGAGTATCCAGATATACAGGCGCACAGACCGCCTCGGGATGTTTGGAGATCATTTGTTCGGGATCGTGGAAAATGTCATTGTGTTATGTAATTATTAGAATTATCTTGAGAAGGGAATAAGGAGAGAGAAGAAAGAAGAAAAGTTTACAGAAAAATGTACAAAATTACGTAGAATATCCAAAGTTAATGAGACAATTTACGTTACCTTAGATTTCATTGCTTTAGTTACGTCCGTAAAGATATAAATTTACCAGCAAATCGCATTCAATTAACATTGCAACCCTAACTGAATACATTTACATTTGCAAAAGTAACGTTTGTTTCTTAAATTCCCCTGTGTACGTAACTCTTCTCTATACGGAAAAGAGAAAAGAAAAGGACATACTTTAGGCGCAATAAATCTTCCAATTGATCCAGGATCATTCAAATTCCCTTGTACAAATACAATTCTAGCGGGAGATCGGCAAACGACCAAATAAACATAGTACACGCGATAATCTCGCGTTCAGCTTGGCGAATGCGACTGTAATTAAAAGCTGAACGCCGTTCTGATATCGTCGGCTACCGAACAACGAAATTCCCTCTGGGACCCATTAACATAGCTCGCGGCGCTCCCGTTAATCACCAATTTTATCGCCATTAACGTTCCTTCGCCGATTAACTCGAGGCCGGAACGCACGCGCGAAACATCGTTACGAATTAATGGCCGTTTCGTTGGAACGGTACCGGTGGTCCGGTGTGAAACACGAGCGAGAACAGAATGAAAGAGAAGGAATTCCTTCAAAAAATCGAGACCGGTCAGTCAGTCAGTCGGACAGATCCCCGGCGGCAAGTAGCTCTGACACTAGAGCTTATGGTCGAGAGAGAGAGAGTTAATCTATCCCACGCGCGTTGGCCAGCAGCCAAGAACAGGAGGAACAACATTCGAAATAGCCTGCTAAACAACGCTTTTAATGCGTTGCCACGGTCTCGAAAGCCGGTCCTCGCGCGACCGCCACCTCTGTCTACCGAAATCGGACCACCTGCTGATCGGGAATTACCAGAAACCGACGTACCGTTTGATACGGCCGCCGCGATGATTCTCGATCGACCTGTATACCCTCGCGTTGATGAATCGCGGGAAACAGGATATTCGGAGTGTCAAAGGAATGTCGGATGAGCTATATTGGAAGACGCCACCGTGACTGGTGCGTCAAAGTTGCGCTATTGGGACAGTGTTAACCTCTTAACCTTTAACTTTGCTAGCAAACATCGTCTCTTTGATAAAATAGTTTTGGATTTGACAATTTGTACGACTATTGGAATACTAGGAAAAATTTTGTTTAATCTATTTAAATACACTGAAATTTTCTTAATCGAATAGAAACTTCCAACTGTGTAGAATATATAGATAATTCGCAAATTCATTATCACCAAAATGTAATAAATTATTTAGCTGCTTGTTTAAGGAACATAGATAGATATCGCAGCAGTTAAAGTTAGAGAACAGAAAATAGGTGTTAAGTCTATTCATGGACGATCGTCTTATCATCTTACTAACCTGTAATGGTTGTGTTTAAACTCGACGACAGTACAGTTCCTCCCTCATTCAATAAACTAGCGTTAATAATTCCTCTCGGTTGATATCATGGATCTCGTTAATGATCGTTACAATCTCGGCACAAAAGCAGCGATCGTTGTAGAAACAAGCTCGCACGATCTCCATGGACCGGTTAGCCTCACGTTTCGCAACCTAGTAGGACAATTTAATCGAACCGCATGCAATTACCCGTAGGTTCTCTTCGTCGATCGACCCGGCACCGCTTGAATTTCCAAACGATGTTGCCATGCTGCTAAAACACGCTACTCGATGATCCACAACGGATGATCTACCCGGATCTTGCGAAGAAAAACCGAACGAACGATCTGGCTATCTGATCATCGTCGACCATTAACGTTTCGTTGCAACAACGCCGGCTGTCGGAAACTCTTCAACTTTCTCCAACGAAAAGTCTCCTCCGCGATTGCATTGGCCGTCTCAAGATCACGGTTCAAGGTCATTTCGTTCGAGTTCAACCTCACTGTTTCTCTGTGAAGATAAAAAGAAGCAGAGGGAGGAAAAAGAAGTATAAAAAAGAGAAGAACGAAGAACGTGGTAAAAGAAAGAGGAGAACGACGTGCGGATGATCGATGGTGAGAATCGGTTGGACCAGTCACTGTGGCTTCGTACAGGAGAAGACATCAGCTTGCGGAGGAGGTGCCAGGACTCTACATTCGGCGCCTCACGCTTGAGGACCCCAGGAGCGCGAGGGAACCCTCGAGTTCAAGGTCACAGTCTCCGGCACGCCATATCTGTCATCCTACCACCGGTTACGTGCCCTCCTCCAGGAGATCCTCGAGGTATTCTCTCTTGTAGCAACCGAGACCGCACGTGCACTGTCACTGATCTGCGGTGAACTTCGGAATTCCCTCGGTGCATCGGCGATCGATGCGAGTCACTCGGGACGCGATAGTCGCTCTGCGCTATCGATGTTTCATGTAGTGTATATTCGGACATGTATTTCCTGTAGATCGAAATATTTCCTCTGAAAACTGCTTTGTACTCGTAAAACCAGTAGTTGACAGAGCGATCATTTTGAAAGAAGGAAATTTCTATATAGGAAAGATTGTCCATGAGCTAACTTATTCCTCCAATATGATTTGATCGATTATCCATATCATTTAATTATATTAATTTATTAGATTAGACAGTTCTAGCAAAGCAGCGCGTTTTCATTACATACATTTTGTTACAAAAATTCTGTACGACGTATGTTAATGAACAATATTTTGTAGTTGCAAAATTTACTCATTTACACTTAACTGATTCGTCGTTCTAAAGGGAAGAAGCATGATATTACAATTTCCTCCGCCTATAATCGCGAAACAACAATTTTGAGAGACGGATGAATCCCCAGAGACAGGATTTCCTAGGCGATTAACCGAAACTTCGACCTAGTCAACGTTGTTCGCTACCCGAGGATCCGCTTGGCCCGTTAATGTGACGTAGGAACCCGTAATTAAACGCACTAAAATTTAACTGTCGGGACAGAAGGAACGATCGGTGCCGCGCGACTTAATAAAGCCTCGAAGGCGATCGTGCCCTCGCAGCCGGCATTATAACGTTATTAAAGCAGCTATCGCATCGAAAGCACGAACGTCTATCTGAACGTCATTATCGTCGACGTTCTTCTCTCTTTTATCTTCGTCTATCCAGAGTCTCTAGAGTGCCGTCTCATTGTTCCAAATGCTTGCGCTCCGGGAATTCGTCTTTTTCTTCAGTTCGAAACGGGACGTTCCGGTGAACACGAACACGGTATTATATTTCGAGGCTGACCCCGGGACAGCTCGAGATCCGAGGCAAGGTTACCGAGTTTATTGCGAGTTTAGGACGTGCTCTCGTTTCTCGTGAATCCACCACCAGCGTGGATCAGCCGTCTCTCAGAAAGAATTCCTTCTTCTTCGTCGCCTCCCGTTGCTTTCGTTATCGTGGCCCATTTATCGACCGCTTTCGGACGCGTTCCTATCCCACGTTTTCTGTCCTGTACCGAGTCTGCTTTGCTACGAGCCGATTGTTTTCAATTCACTCGAGGCGATAAAATCTTCTAGATAATCCAATAAAGCGAGAAATTTCTAATTTGAAAGTTTTCATCGTTGAAAGATTTTTGTTAGCTGTATAGAGTCACGATCTACCATTGAGTTCATTTTACTTTTCTTTGTTTCATTGTTACTTAACGCTACCAGATAAAGAAAATATATTAAAAAATTCACAGCATAATAATAATTATATGTTGATCTTAGTAAAAGTGAACATTAATTTTATCAAAGGCATCTGTGTGTTTTTAGTAATTTGCAGAAGCAACAGATCCGAATTTTTTATAGTTCGTCCTTAAGTTGCGTAACTTGGTATAAAATGGACGAATTGGACATTTAAATATACATTGTGTATATTATTAAGATATTCCTGTGTGTATTATAACAGAAACGATATTTAGTATTTTACAATAGTCGAACGCTTCTACGATCTCGAAGATGAAGTGTATCATTTCGTTAGGCTGGTTCTTTTCAAACGACGAGAAGTCATCGTGAAGGAAGATCGTTAGGAAGTGAATTTGAAAAGCGTCGGTAACTTCATCATGATGAAGCTCTTCTCGTTGTCGAAGTGCTACTGCTTCATCTTTTCACACAATTTCGTTTCTCTTTTTACTCTGTTACTTCGCTTCCCTTGCAACTTCCTCGTAGTACTTCCTACTTGAAATCACGACTGACATTTGAAAAGCTCTTGGAAACCAATTATTGTTTACTCGAAAACACGAGAAATTGAAAAAAAGATTAGAAAATGGTAGATCAATCGATTCCTTCTATCTTTCTTGGTATTCGATAAAAAGTAATTTTAATGTATTTTATGCTATATAGTAATTGCAACAAAACTTTCAATTTTTAGACGTTCTAAATATACAAATCTAAAAAATAAATACATTAATTACTAATCAAAGACGTTCTAAATAAATTAATTAATCTACCCTAAAGTAATACTCTTTCCATATCTTTTAAAAATCAGAAGAGTAAAGAGCGAAAATCAAATCACAGCAAACAGAGCTACCAAGGCTTACACTGATTGATTCGAATAAGACGAGCAGCGTGGTATCAATGACGATGGTATCAATTCCATGCTTAAAACGAAACTCAATTTCCCAAGCAGAAAATTGAGTCTAATTCAGTCAGCTCCTGATCCACGCTGTAATCGTGATCGTGAAAATGAAACAGTTATAGGTCGTGGCTGGAGAGGATCCGGAAGGAGAGGCCACCTTTCCTGACGATCGTCTCTCTGGAGCTTCCAGAGTCTTCGATTCCTTTGATCGAATCACAGGCAAGTGCACGGACCAAGGTCGTCGAAACCAAGGACGACGTTCTGGACGAACTCCTGGATAAGGTCACGCCGAACGACGCAGGGACGAAGTCGGAGCTCGAAAGAAGGAAGAGATCGTCGAGGAAGTCTGGACGCAGAAGAGGCAAAGAGTTCCTGGAATGCACGAAAGGAGCTCCAACCCTCGAAGAATGCACGAAGAACATCGTCCAAGGTCAATTCAAAGTCTGCAGTTCTGGCGAACGTTTACTCAGTGGCATTCCTGGTATTCGCGAGCGCGTAAGGGAATCTGTTTTATGCACAGACCTTTAGAAGTTCGTTCGATTCGCGAGAAACGAAGATTAGCGAGCATCGACAACCTGTTCGCCTCTTTACGGGCTTTGGAAGACTTGGAACATGCTTCGAGATGCTGGTTGATTGGTGTTCGAGATGGTTAAAAGTATCGATTAGCGATTTGCGAGAAATCTTGGACGAGTTAAAACCGTATGATTAAATATACAGATGATGTAAAATTTGCAAAATGGTTTTGGTCATTTTTTAGATAAATGTTGTGTAAATTTGTATAGTCAGAAATTGGTTGATCAACTTTCGACTAACAGCGAGAAATAATTTACACGTCTAACTTTATTTTTTATATGGTAGAATATTTCCTACAGCCATATATTTAAAACACTGTACGGTAAAAAAGTTCATCTGCTAATTTACTTAATTATTGAAAAGTAATAAAATTGCCGATAATCCTCTGATATAGCACCAATATCGTCTAGAAAAATTAATATTCAAAATTATTCAATTATAAAAAATTATCAGTCGGTAACTAAGCTCCACTTCCTACATTGACGTTAAACAGGTTGCAGTCTCTAGGTGCACGGGCGCTACGCCTAACATACTGCACTCCATTAATTTCTTACCATCTTCCACGCCAAAGTATAAATTTCCCCATTGTGACCATAAATCATTCTCTACGCTAACTGAACCAGAAGAAGAACGAAAAGAAAAATTAATATTAATTAAATACCATAAAATTGGATCATCGCTCATTCGATTTTCGTTTCCAGGTCCGAGTCGTGCACGATTATCGAACCTCGATCTCCAAGACGTCACCAAGTGCATCTGTGCCGAGATATCCGGAAACGTTCGCGTCGATATCGACTCGGAGGTAGAGACTGATCACGAATCGCGATCCTCCAGCCCGGAAATGACTCACACCATACGGATCGCGATGAGGCAGCACGATCGTACGGGCTGCAGGATCGACGACGGCGTAGAAACGGAAGGAAACGGAAGATCGAGGCCGGAAACGGGCCGGAGAAACGTCCAGGCGAGGAAGGAGACAACCAAGGAGGACGAAGCTTGCAACGGTGTGAACGACGCCTTAGATTTCACGTTGAATTGCAGCAGCGTGCGACTGACGTGCCGTGACACGAGCCTCAGGACGGGGACACCCTGTGAAAAGCAACAGAGACCGGAAACGCGGAATTAATCTGCGCTGGTTTTGTCCGCGAATCGTTCAAATTTCATGCCCAGACAATGGAAAGTCGTTAATTGTTCCGCTGATTCAGAGAAAAATATTTCTGTTTCAAGCAATGAAACAATGTTGAAAAACTGTCGCTCCGGTGGAAAGTTAATTGAGAAACATCTGATGTAACAGTAGTTTTCATCTTATATTTAGACGAATAGTTTCCAATCGGTGCGAACATTATTTGAATAATAGGCAATTCTTACTTTTGTATTTTTAATTATTTGTTCTCCTTAGTCCAAGACAAGAATGTTTCTGCTACGCGAGGACCTTGTAATGAAGCCGTGTGAAAAAAGCTATTATGGGGATGGAAAGTTTTATTTTAGAAAGTTTTACATCGAGAAAAGTCTTCAAGGTTCTCTGAGTTTTAACGGTGTTTTCCTTTTAGACGATGGTTGTAATCTTTTGAGAATGGAAAATTTTAAATTTTGGATTTTAAACAGGTTTCTAAATTTTCATACTATCGCTTGATGAAGTTGAATAATGCGCTGTTTATTGGGAATCCATATATCACATAGGATGTGCTTAATTCGTAATAATCTCGAGGTCGGAAGTTCATGAATGCTATTTATCACGTAATTTAAATGTTGCAAATAAATCTTCGATCGGTACAAATATTTAAAAGCAAGAAAATCCGCACATTTGGCGTTTCTTAGAATTGAAGATATATTAAGACGATGCAATTGTTCGTATAGTATCATAAAAGACGTATGTAAATTCTTGGATATTACAGAAATCAGAGAAAACGTGGATAGAAGTATAATTTTTTGTGATAGACAACCGATCAAAGATTTTCCTCGATATTACTGTTTAATAATATTTCGTTAATATTTAATGATACTATGATAAAAAATAATTAATAAAAATTTACATAATTCAAACTTTGCTGCTTAAAAAAAAATCTAAAGAAGAACACGCGCTATTTGTTTCATTATGTACCAATCTGTGGCACCCAGAGTAAACAGAGAATTGTAGCCGCGTGAATTCCAGCAGCGGCATAGTTTTTACCAAAGCGTGATCGTGATGGTTCGGTCTCGAGGCGGTGCTATCGAAACGTCGAATTACAGTGGCAGCGCGGCGGCCGAGCTGAAAGGAATTTGGCTGCGAAGGATCGATCCCTCATCGCGGGAACATCCGAATTAAAGGAATTCCAGTGCTACGATCGCGTCGATGCCATTAGACCTTCTATTCCTCTCGGTGAAAAAAGGCTTTTGGAGATCGCTGCGAAGGAAAGCTCGCCCGGCCCGAAGCCATGAATCTTTCGCGCGGCAATAAATCGCGAATCGTTACCTCGATTTCCACGAAACTCGCACCGACGCGACGTGCACGCATACTCGCATACCCGTGTCCAGTTAGCCTATTAATTAGCTCGACTAATAAATCGCGACTGGCCCGAGGAACAAGACAGAGAGAACGCGTTAGTTGTCGTCCTTTTACGTGGAAGGAAGAAGATACTAAAAGGGATGTCGAGAAGAAGACGAAGATGAAGAAGAAGAAGAAGAAAACGGAGAAGACGAGGAAGAAGAAGAAGAAGAAGCAACGTACGAATTTCGTCTCGCGGTGGACCAGCACAAGAGATGAGAATCGTGAGTCTAGGCTGGCCCCTTGGAAGGCCAAGCCAGCCCAAACCGGGTGAGAGAAGTTGGCCGGCTTCTCTTCTCTTCGTCTCTCCTTTTCTCTTCTCTCCCGTGTCCTCTCTAGTATCCCCTTTCCCTCGCTTTGAGCGCCTGGTCGCTGTTCCTCCTCGCATTTTTATTTTGTCTGTGCTGTGTGCGCTGCTCCTTCGTAGGGCGAAAATGGTTCATGGCCGTTTCTAACCGCCGATTTCGCCGCGAATCCTGCCAGGAGGATCGACCTCTGTTCTCCTTGCTTCTCCTTCCCCTGTTGTCTCTTCTTCTTTCGCTAGTAATTTGTTTTTCCCAGCTTTTCTTCGGTAGTCGTGCTCTTTATCAAGTTAATCGCGTCTTTTTCATTCTTTTTCTATTTCAACTAATAGAATGGTGCGTGACGTTATAAGAATTGGAAATAATCAAACAATAAAATATATATTGTCAATGCGTTTGTTGGAATGGTCGAAGTTTCTATCGAGGTTGTAGCTATCAGAGTTTACTTTTCGAGAATGAAGACTTCATGCGAAGGGATTCATTGTATAATTGGAAGAATAGGTTTGACGATGGAGTGAGAGCGAATAGAACAATGTTCGAAGACGAGCGATCAAGTTAAGTAGGTATTTCAGCAAGTACTTTCGTCGGTCCATAACCACGAGCGAGTAAAGAAGTAATGACAGCGATTCGATGAAGTAACCGGACACGAGGATGAACGAAAAGGAGGGACTTTAAAGGGAAAATAATGACGCGGGGGAACATTCGCTTATGACGTAGTAATTACGCGAATACAATGATTAAGCGAATTCTGGTTCTCGACGACTTTTTTACTTCCGTAATTTGACTACACAGAGGACGTACAACGAGCATAAAAGTGTTCATTATTCTTCCCTGCGATTCGATGAGGCATGAAACTATCTTCTATTAAGTCCATATTTGGAGATTATGCAATTTTTCATATTTTCATATTTTTAAATCCAATGATTGTTCTCATAATTCACGAGGAAAATTTCTTTCTGGTTTCTTTCGCTCAGTAATTTAGCTACGTAATTAGCGAAAGTTCTATATAGTGTCGCAAGCTGGGAATTGCCAGAGCTAATTTTTCTTGCGTTGACGCAATTGTGTGTCAAATTACAATCGTCGAATTCAACATGGAGCTACAAAGTGATAAAATCTCTAGAAGAAGATCGAAATAAATATTCCCTTTCTTGCCAGGATTCGTCCCTTTCTTCCTCGATTTACGTTTCTTCGTCGTCCTATCTCGCCGCCGTGTCCATTCCTTTTCCCTCATCCTTGAAATCGATTAGCGTGTTTACTCGATCGAGACGCGGCTGAGAAACGCGCGAACAGCGCGCCGGCCAAATACAATCGCGGACTTGCAAGACAAAGAGGACTTTGTTGCTCGCTGATGAGATCGCGACGCCTCCCCCTTTCTTCGCTTTTTTTCTCTTCTCTTCGCTCATCGAGAATACGATTAGAAGAGTAGGAAAGATAGAACGAATACACGCGCAACATCGAGATAGAAAATTGATATGTTGATTGCCACGGAGAGTGGAGAAGAAAGAAAAATCGAAGATGTTCTGCTCGTTGTGTGTTCAACGATCGTTTCGAGCAACCATATGGATTTCCTCGATTCCTTCAATTTCTTCGATTCCTTGGAAATTATCGAACCCATCCGTTTTTATCCGACTAATGTTTTGGAGTACGAGCAACGTTGTAGATAACCCGGAGCATGTTGCTGATCGTAAAAGTCGATGATACTTGCTTGTTCAACGATTGAAGAGAAAATGTGAATAGGATTACGGAGTAGAGATTCGATAATAATGATAAACGATAATGAAACTTTGAGTACAAACATCTTCTGGCATAAATCTATTTTATGAATCGAAGTCGTAATCTATTAGATTGATTGGACAAGAATATTTTAATTCATACAGGAAGTTACGAGAGCAAATTAAGTATCAATGACAGACAACGAAAGCGGTTATATAGCATGACTTGTCGAAGAATCGAAGAATAACAAAGGGCACTGTTAACCAAGATAACGGTCCAATTAAAAAATTCAAGCGATATCTCGCGATTGAAACGCTGACACTTTTATCAGTATGGTTTCCTTCCATCATTTTGCTTTCTTGGATCCGATGTAGCTCTCTCCGTATCACGGGTCACGAATACTTCCAAGAAACCTAAGAACATCGTAACTATAGAAAGAATGCTCCATTTATCATGTTAAACTGTTGCATTGAAGCAATTTAGTACGTGCTGAATAGTCTTCTGAAAGATCTTTCAGTTGCACTGCAAATCCACTTTTAGAATTTTAAATCCCTCGTGTACCTTTCAATTACTCTTAAACCTTTCAATTCCTTGTTTTTTACCTTCGTATCTTTATATTTTCCACTCGATAAAATAATCTTCTGAACTTCTAAGCCTCGCAGATCTGCGATTTAAATTCCAATCGCGAGCGAAACCAAAATGGTCAAGATTTATTCGAAGAATTAAGACAAACTACGTAATCTTCGAACGTTCACTTTCCACGAATAATCCAAGTCACGTTTCACCGAACGCATCCCTAAATAAAAAGAGAGGTCCGGATTTTATCTGTCTCGTTATTAGAAACTAACGACGTTTCCTCGATCGGTTTTAATTCGACCGCAACGATCGCGATTCTACCGATCGAATAAAGTAGCTCCGTAGATTCCGGCCATAGCTTCAGCTCTCTCGAAACTTCTCTCTCTCTTTAGATCCGCGCCTCGTATCGAACTCTTTTCCTTTACGGGCCATTAGAATCGCCCGAAGCTCCAATAAAACCCGGCGAGATTGCGTTCACGGTTCCGCAGACGATCGAGAAAACGGCGAGTTCCGCGGGCCGACGTTCATTACCTCGATACGAAATTAAAGATCCGTTTGCAGCGTGTCGCGTTAACCGGTTCCAGGGTGCATTTCGCCTGACTGAAACGCTCCACGCGACGACACCGTCCGAAATTAAGATATCGAGCATATTCCGTCCCTTAAGTGGCATCTCTCGCTCGAACCAGCATTCGATTAGCCTCGACAGACCGATTAATTCCGCCGATTCGTTGAAACGTCCGTTTTTAACTGTGCCTCGTTCGATGTGAACAACCTTTTGCTCGGCAACATGTCCGATACTGTGTTCGTAACTACCGCGACTCGTTTTCCCGGATTGTAATTGCGAGATTTATTGCCCCCATGGAGTGTGACTCATTTAAGATGTGTAATACAGATTGTGGCATTAATAATAATCGGTATAATGCGAGTAGCTGTTTCGAACGACACGTGCGAGCTTATAGTCTTTATAGGTTGCAACTATTAGTGTATTTACAGTCGTTGGTATAATACGAGCCATTGGGTAGTAGAACCGATCAATTCCATTTTTTTTTTTTTTTAAACCACTCCATTAACTTCGATGGAGTTGGTCAGTTTAGTGTCTGTGATTTATACACCTATTAGCAAGTTAGTGTGTTGAATGTTATTTATTAAACGTTCAGGACCGGGTATCGTCTTAAACGATTATTCATCGAGCAATTCTTCAAACACAGATTCACTAACCCAGTCTTTCTTCTCGTTCATCATCCAGCAAAGGAGACAGAAATCGGCGAGGAGAGTAACTATCGCGTTTAGCGTAATCGCGTACAAAATGAACGTTCGCGCGCGTTCGCGTTTGGCAACGTTTAATTATCGGTCCGATACAATGGCCGGCCCGGTAACAGACGGGCCACCGCGGCAGTCGACCAAAAAGTCTATCATTAAAAACGAGCCCCGTTCTGGGTGAGAATAAAAGTACAAAGTATTTCGAACGAAAAAAAAAAAAAAAAGAAAACACCGCTAGGAAAAACAAGGAACAAGAAGAACAAGCTAGTAGAAGAAGCAGAAGAAGTGGACGTGGACGAAGAAGAAAAGAAAAGATGGACCATGCCGCGATACCTTAAAATGATCATCGCTTTAAAAGATCGGAGAACTGGTGGAGGGAGTAGAATAGAGGAGATAAAAGAAGTAGTAGGTATATCCTTGATGAGCGATCGTTATCACGATGAAAATGCAGTCTCGGATCGATCCACTGCAGTCGATTCCTCCCTGGCTTCTTTTATTAGACTGCCAATTTCATAGCGTCTTCTCGCTTCCTCTCTCATCTTCTACGTTACTATCGTCTCTATCGCGCTTTCACGTTTCCTCCCTTTGTCGTTCTATCCCTTTCCACTCTGTGTCTGTTGTTCGTCGTCTATAGTTTGCCCGTTTCTTTCTTCCCGGTCTTCGTCTCGTTCATCTTCCACGTTCTCTCGCTTCTCCTACGCATCCTTTTTCTTCGCTCGCACGAAATCTCGCTGATTCCACAGTGAAACGTGTATATACACTCGGGGACAGATTCTAATTTCAAGCAGAAGCTGTAACGAAATCTTCGAAACGGTAGTATCGGATTGTTAAAAAATTTCGTGGCGTTTTTAGTACGAACGTCGATCAAATAATGGGATGTCTGAACGGATACCGCTTTTGCTTGGATATTAAACAGAATCAAGTAGAAGCGCGAGAAATTCGTTAATAAAATTTGTACCTTCTGTCGGTGAGACAACAGGTACGAGATTTATTTATGGCTAATCGTAAATGTATTAGGTTGTCCGAAAAGTTTCTTTTGTTTTATCAGGAAATAGCACAACGTTTCTTGTTTTATATTATTTTGTCAAAATACGTACGATCCATTTCGTTCTGTCGAGATGAACACCGCGACATTTCACAGAGTTGGTTTCACGTTTCTACGAAAGTGCACTGTTGTAAAAATCACGTTTGCGAAAGAAAGACACTTTTCGGACAACCTAATGCTAACTGTCTTGTCTTTCTCTTTCATTCCTTGGCCAGAAATTCGGTTCTCCTGCATAACCATCAGCTTTCCAACGTTTATCTCGGCCGTGACGTCACACGGCGTAGCGCACATGTTCCGACATCGTCGGAAGAATCATTCGATTATGCAGAGTCGCGAGGGAATCGTGAATTTCACAGGGAGCTCCTTTGTCGCGTGCTCCAAAGCTCCGTTTTCTTCGCGATTGCCTCTCTTTTATTGGGGACCTTGATGGCTCGCAGCCGCGTTACATCGAACGGACACGTTCACCGGAAAAACAGCTTGAACGGAAGATAGCTGTTGAATGTGGAGAAGGAAATTGACAAAAAGGAGGAAAGTTGTAGTTTCTTTCACAAAGGGTGGAAAAGTTGTAGACTTTTTCAGTTTCTTCGCATAGTACGGCGGTTTTTCGAGTTTCGTTAAGAAACTGCGAATTTTACTTGATATTCCAAACAAAACGACTTAACAATTTCACTATATATTTATTGTAAATAAAGAGATTTTTTTATATCTGACAGAATTATATTTCTGGAGTGATCATTACGTTAATTTAAATTCGTACGTAAAACTTTTGAAATAAGTGTAAATTTTGCAACTGTGTTCCAAATTTCCAGAAATAAATTACAAATATAGAGAAACCGTATCTTCGTTAGAACTCAATTATGTGTAACGTGCAAGGCTTCGGCGAATTGCATCCTTGACAATTTGTTCGCTTCCGAGTTGCTTCTTTTCAGTGTAATTTATTTTAACCAGATCCGACCGCTCGGGAGAATTTCTGCAACTCAGACATCGTTTTTATATACAATATTCTTTTAAGGCGAAGAAGAAGGCGGGGGATTTCAATTTTCCTGTCACCGAGCCCCGTTCCATCAATCTCGAGAACCGTGGCATCGAAGTGGAAAACGAACTCGATGACTTCCCGGTAAGAAGGCGTCTCTCCGAGTTACGGACTCCTTTGTGCACCTATATTCGATGCCTTGAAACAAAAAAAAGAAAACCTACCACTTAACAAATTCTACTTGGAACTCGATGTTCCAAGTTTAAACAATTCTGCCTTTCTTCTTCTATATTACTTTCGTACAAGAAGATTAAATTAGCTGTAACGATCCATTTTATACTCATAAAAATACTTCCATATTCTGGAGAGTCGTCATCTCCAACATTTTATATCGACGAAGCATAATTACGCAATTAAAACCAAGACGATTTGTTTAACTCGTCAAGAATCAACTTTGCTTTAATCCAACCTTTCATCTTCAGCCTTTTCTTTTTCCTTCCATTCGGACGCTACAACTGTATGAATCTTGAAGAAATTAAAGTATCCTATAGCATCACGATGAAATATTTCTCGTTAGATCATAGTTTGTATATTCCTTTTCGTGTATCGGATGTGTGACGGCCCTCTTGCGACGTATCTGTTATTTTAATACGTTTGTCGTGTCTTATCGCCCTCATTTTATTTGGTAAATACGTTTATACAATCTCTGGAAATGATTTCACTGCTTGGACCCTGACGAGTTAATTAAAATTTCTTCGTTTGCAACATTATTTTCATAATTATCCAACGGCGTTCTGATGAACTCGGTGCAACAAAATATTATTCTCGAACGTCGAGTAAAAAATGATTGCCAGCTTTCATAACCAGTTCCCAAGGAGAAAAAACAGTCTCATCCGTCTTATTCGAGGAAATTGAGAGGATCGACATCCGAGCGGAATATCCAAGATCCTTCTGCTTGTTCGGGCTCGATCCGAAAGAAGACCGTCGAATATTCAATCCCGCGAGCAATTTCCATTCGTCCCGATGATTTCCCCGCCGAGATCGAGTTAATGAGAATATAATCTTAGTTGTGCGTGGTCTCGTTCGTTCCGTGCAGCCAATACTCTTGCCATTTTACATTCCGTGTCCTCGTTCGTTCCATCCGTTCTTCCCTCTGCGCTGCATCCGGTCCTTCCTTCCGCCAATTACTCTCGTCCCGACGTCGTCGACCGGAATTATCGTCGTCCCTAGAACGGATCCACCGACAGGACTTTTCCTGCCTTTTCCACCTCGCTCCTGGGCTTTGCCGATCTTGCCATTTTTCACGGATCTTCTCGCTATGTAGGAGAAGATCGTTCTCGTTTCAACCAGCTGCATAGGGTTTCGTCAGATTTAGAACAGGAAGAGTACGATGCCGCGATGGAACTTCGTACGTAATAAATCTGTTACCATAAGAGTGTGGATGTTTATGCAAATTTATATCCTTATGAACACGACCGAAGAAGCGAAGTCTAGATAGAGATTTGTTTCATCTACAAAATGTTATAACGAGCGCTGTACCTATTTTGCATATTTTATGCATGTTTGCGTATTATGTGAATTCACGCGTACCTCTGCGCCTTGCACAATTTTTTATCATTGCAATCTAATTATTGTTTGTCATGCTAGGCATAATAAGTCTACGAAAGGAATCACGATATGTTTCGGTGGTTATTCAAAATTTCCTCGACTGTCCAAATCCACTTTACGCGGTACGACGAGCTGATAGTCGCGCGAGGTCTTTAATTAAGAGACAAACTAATCGACTTTCGCGCAGACGAACGCACACACCGTGGCAAACGACGTCTCGACGCCATCGTCGAATTTTATTATTGTCGCCAATTGACATACAATTCGAAAGACGTTGCCGATTATTAAACGGTGCATCATGGTCGTACAATGGCCCACCGACGACCGCACAGGAAGGCTTCTATCACCGTTGATTTAGCTTCATTACGATTTTTATTAATAATTTCACTAATTGCCCGGTTTGCCGAATTAATTGGCCGCGTCTGGGAACCGTGCAACGTACGTTTCCGTCTTTTAAAGTATGCTGCACTTACGCGATCATTAAAATCTAATAACATTTCTTCGTGATCGAGTCTGGTATCTGAAATTTTCCATTTACATAGATCGGCCTTGTTTAAGTTTAGAGAATAATCGAATTGTGACTCTCGACATTAAACGAGATGTTGCATAAGCTGTGTCAAGTTCTTGTTGCTTGTAAAGCACCAGTCATCGTTTCTAAGAAACTCTGTTACGAATATTATCTCTAAGATGTAGAGTTACTTAGGCTCCAGCTGGCAGCTGTATAATTTAATCTTGATTGTGAGATGTTTTTGAGAATTAATTTTCTTATAACGAAGAGACGACTGTGTCACGCATTTTGGAACCAAATACCGTAATTCTTTTTTCTGTAAAAAAAAAAATAAATAGAAAAATTCATTTTTATTTTGTATAATATCTGCTGCACATCGAGCTTTATTTATTCATTGATGTAGCGTTTAGTCCTGCTCTATCATTTAATAATCTATTTAATAAATTACGGTTCCTTCCATACTGTAAATAGATTACTTCAAAATGATTATAAATAGTTAACTTTAATTTTAGCTTCACTGCTATAAGAACATCTCCTCAGCAGTGACTAACAATTAAAAATAATGTAAACTTCATACGGCTAAATTGTTTAAAATAATACAAATTTACGTAATAATAGTAACAGTAAGGTAACAACTTCGGAGAAAAATTTGTTGACAAATCCATCTATCGTTGGTTATACACTTTAGGGAACACTCACGATCAAGCAGCTGCAACGAAATCGATGGAATGCCGTTCTCCAGGTTGCACCAGAACTTGGCTGGTAACCCGGCTCGATCAACGCACCGATAAAGCACGTCGCTGCGGTGGCTAAAATAAACCTTTGTCATTTTTTTTATTCGCACTAAATTAATCACCGCCGACCGGGAAATATTTCACCGCAATGCGAGATGTTTTATTATAAGATAACGACGAACGGTCGAAACGCGGCCCCCTCGGGAATATTCCAAATTAACTGATTTGATAAACGAGTCGCGTCCATTGATATACTGTTATTCGTTAAAACGCTCGAAACCAGAAAGCTGGAGAAAATTTATGCACAGAAATAAGAAGGTAAATGTTCCAAGACAAACATTCGCACATGGTATAAATAGTACCGATTTTTTAAGACCTTACGTTTTCAGCAATTACGGCCATATTTTTACTTTTATTATAAAACACAAAATTATTGTCGGATTAAACATGGTATAAATTATCAAGAATCTCTCGAAAGAAAAATAATTGCACTGTCAAACGACGAAGCCTCGAAACTTAGTTTTTCAGACAATACGATTCATCGTTGTGAATCTTGCAGATGAGTAGACATTTTTAAGTTTCGTTTCACTTTCGCTAGATAAGAAAAGAAAACATCTGTCGTGATGCTTGAACTAAACGCTTCGATCTGCTCAGTTCACACTACGAATCATCGATAAGACTCATCTTTCCGAACTCTAGAATCAATGAACCATTAACAACTCGTCAATTCACCAAACAGAGTTCAACACAAACGAAGTATCTTGAAAAAAAAAACCATGAATAACCCTCTTTCACTTCAAATCAGCGAGAAGAAACCACTTCTATCGTCCAAACTCTTTTTTTTCTCTCTTCCTCTCTCTCTCAAAACTACCCCCCCCCCCCCCCACCCTCCACACC
>NT_177059.1:2764441-2768868 GCF_000188095.3 Bombus impatiens | reverse complement strand
CCCCCCCCCCCCCACTCAAAGCCTGAGAAACTAAGAACAGAAACTCGATTATAACGATGAGGCGAATCGATCGACTCGAGCCTTCCTCGATTCCAGCGTCTGATTACGATCCCTCGATGTCAGCGGCGCGCGAAACAACGCGCAGGGATCGCAGGAATGTCGCTTAATCGCGACGGAAGGAATGATCGAAGTAAGACGTCGAAGGGGTGGCGACGGGTCGTAATTCGATTTGCGAATTGCTCGTTCGACGACGAGGTTCCCTCGGCCACGGTTGATGCCTCAACAAGTTGTATACATGTAATCTGACCCAGATCCTGGGGTCTAAGTGAGGTCTAACACGAGGGAGAAAAGGGAAAGAGGAGGCGGAGGAGGAGAAGAAGGAGGATGAGACGGAGGAGGAGGACGAAAGAGACGAAGGAAGGAGGACCGGAGGGTTCTTCGGAAGCAGACAAACAAAATATAACAGCGCGAGTTACAAGGAAGGATCCCGAGGAGATGAAGGGTCTCTGACTATCTCTCGCTCTCTCGTTCCAGCGATCTCCTTGAAGAAGGAGAAGGAGAAAGGGTGTACCCTCTTGAAGCATGAATGGATTACGAAGAGCCGTGTTCATTCATTCGCTCCTTAGCGGCCTAGAAACCCACAAAAAGTGTATCTCTCGAAGCAACGGTGGCGTACCAGTGGCGTAGACCATGATCGCGGCCCTCTGGCTACCAGGCTGTCTTTTTGCTCGTAGCTGTGACTTTGCCCTGTTTGCGGAACGCTCACCCCGCCCCGGGGATAGTAATTGGGATGTTGTTAAATCGTTACGTGGGAAACGGTGGATGCGCTTCCCTTTTCGACGACCGGCAGCCTTGTAGCGGCTCTCTGTTTGACGAACCGGCTCGAATTGTCGTTTTCGTGGTTTGCACCGGATCGGGAACTCGTTCGTTGACGGTCAGCTGACAGGAAATGAGGATAGTTCTTGCAGCTTCTTAGTTTAGCGTGGAGCGGTGTTTATGGTTGTTGCGTTGCTCTCGTTTTTCTTCCCTTCTCTAAGTATTTTCTATTCTTATAAACTTCCTTTAAATTACGAATATTTTCAAGATAAAATGTTAGAAAAATCGAGAAGTAACCTGTTTCACGATTGCATATATCGTAATTAATAGAGATCAGATTAAACGTGAGGATATATTTTCGCTCGATAAAGATAAAAGAGAGAATGAAAAGGTAAAGATTAAATCAGCAAGGGGATATTACGATACCTGAGTACCGGGCCTCTCGAATCCGTTACACGCGCGAGAACAGAAAGGATGATAAAGATTCGACTGCAAGGCCGAGATACTATTGAAGCCCGTTGACCCAGGTCGGTTTCCACCGGAGGCTGAAGTCGTGGGATTATATTCATGGCGCTTCGTCAATCTTAACCCGGCCTTGATTCGTCCATCAATCCATTTCTTTCGAAAGGAGCAACTCGTGAATTACTCAAAGTAGATTGTGAAATATTTGCATGCAATGGTAAAGTAGATCATTTATTTATTAACTTGTACACTGACACGTTTCAACTTTCGTATAAATATGTCAAACATTATTAATATTATCTTGTTGCATTGTAAAATGCATGTAATTATCAAGCAACGAGTTTCTTTTTCGATGTTATACATGAAATATGATTTTAAAATCGTAATTAGACTAAAAGTCGAACAGGAAACTGAAAATTATTAACGAAGAGTAAGAATTTTAATCGTATAGAATCGTGATATTCGAACTGATTTTGGCAAATCCCATATATCAGGTTTTCACATATTCTTTGTAGATAAAGAGACATTTTGACATATTACGTGAACGAGATTGAATTTTCTTTTCATAGGAGAATAGAAATACGTCTGAAGATTGGGGTCTACCCAGAGGAAATCATTCTTGAACCGTTAAATCATTTCCGGTTGGCGCCGATTTCTTGAAATTCTACAAGTAGGCTTCGCCAATTTTCATTCACAATACGAACACACAACTTTCTTAAATCTTATTTCCGAGAAATTTCTACTACATCGAATATTCCGAATTATGTCTATTCACTGTTTGTCAAATATATATTAATTTTCTTTCTATAATTATAATAACCTTCCGTCTATCTTTTAAACTTTCTTTTGTCCATTACCGTGTAAGAGTTGAAAAGATATCGATCTATAATAAAACGCGAAACGAAATCAAAGCGAACAGAGAAGCAAATATCGATCGTCGAATAAGTAGGAAGGTTTAACGAGATATCGTTAGGTTAGAAGGGAAGTGGAAGCCACGAGTTTGACCGACCTTTCTCAAACTTAGAGACCCATTGAGGAAGGAGGGCAAAGGTCTTTTAATGGAGACGGGAACAGAGAAAGACGGAAGGAAGAGATGGAAGTAAGAGACAAGATTTTGCGAAGGGTCGTTTGCTTTTTGCTCGTCTGAGATGTCGCCGGCAAATGTGCGAAGAAGCCATCTCTTCTCGCGCCGTTTTGCGCCTAATTGAAAGCGACAGTGACCCACTTATACCACCTATGCCACAGATTCTTTTTCTTCCTGCGACGGCGGACGTGCCGATCGTAAAAACTCGGCAACGACGACCTAACGGCTATTATTCGTTGTGTTCGGCGACAGACCGCCTCACGAACCGTTTCACGATTTCTCCAGACGATTAGAAGAAACTACGAATTTCAGCCTACAGCCAGTTACAGAAGTCGATACATACCCTTCGAACTTGAAATATAAAAAAATATAAAAATAAAATATTTTCGATTTTCTTTGGTAATTCGAACGCAAGAAATCGCTGCACGTAGACTTTTTAAACTGATTATATATGTAATTTAACAATTCGAAGAATTATAGAACGAAGGATGTACCATTGAATTAAAAAAAATAGCGAGGTAGAAAAATGGACGCTGATTGATCAGCTGCTTGAACTTTAGAACTTTCATTTATTGCATTTATAAAAAAAAGAATTCATAATTGCTGTAATGATATCCAAGCTACTATGATGTCATAGAATTGCTAAATGTTAAATGTAAAATCTTTTATGCTGAACAAAATTAGCGATGATGCAATATCGTGATTAATTGCAATTGTTTGCAGCTTTCTACCATCGAAAGATATACGTGGTCGTTTTTTCTCTGGCAAAACGCGAAGGAAAGATTTACAAACACGAAACGCAGTTTCGGATAAAACCTCGGATGAAATACAACTGTGAGTAGTAGTAGATACTTTGTGAAACGTCTAGCCTTTGGTCAGCAAAGCCGCAAATGGAGTCGATTTCTCTGAAACCGCAGTAAGAACGACTGCTATTGACATTACACCTATCCTAACACTTCAATTATTAGCGCTTCAAACGTTTATCTGCTCATATCCCCTTGAATGAAGGTATTACAATTGGACTAACGGACCGAACATAGCATTATTAAACGTAAAAAGGAATCTAACGATCCTTCGCATTAGCTTCATTTAAGGCGATTATGCGATACACGATTAATTCGTCTCCTCCTCTTCGCTTACGTAACCACGTACATATACGAGTTGTCTATAACGTATAATGTTGCAAGCTTCGATCTGTTTGATCTGGATTCAGAAATTTATCTTAAAACTTATATTTAGAGCTCCTCTTCTAAGATATATTCTAGATAGATTTACATATATAGATTCGACAGTTTGTTTCCATAATTATCAGAACTATTTCGTATATTCGACTTTTAGAATTTATTGCTTCTCTAAAGAAGAAATTCTTTACGTTTCTCCGAGCTTAGAATTCCACAAACTTTTCGATCAGAAGACCACCTATGCACTCCGTGTCACCTATTTTCGATTCTTGTTACACACAAAATCATCTCCCCTGAATACTCGCGTTTATCGTAATCTGATGGAAGAACGTTGGTTTCTAGTTTCCGGGAAAGAAGATGCCCGGTCCTGTTCCGCAACGTGGCAAGGGATGGAATCGTCTCGTGATCCAACGGACGATGTATCCGCGTACACGTCCCGGGGTAATTACTATCGGCCGGATAGGAAGAACGCTCGGTGGCCGTGCAAGCCAGGATCCGCGCTGACTTATTATTTCTTAGTGATTTTCTGAATTGCGCCGGCCACGAACGCGAGCAATGTCTTCGTGACGTAAACGAGATAATGGCGAGCTCTGCTCGCATACCCACGATGTAGACATAATGACGACGCCGGCTATGGGATTATAGTTCGGCCAGCAACTCTCAACCGCTCGTTCGACATCGTCTCTTTTAAAAGAACGACGATAGTGAAGTCGCGTTGAACGCGCATGGTCTCGTTTCCCCTTGGGGCAATTTCGCGCGTTTGCCAGAGATACACGAATTCAGATACGCGCCGTCGGCAATTAGTCCGTCTAGCGAGATTACAACTGCGATCAAATTGAATCGGGACCTCGGCAATTATGGCAAATATAATAAGCGCGCTCGCG